>NC_091187.1:26467987-26470493 GCF_040958095.1 Procambarus clarkii
CAGTTTCTCGGTGTAAGGCTGATATTCACTGACCGAGGTAGAGAATTTTACAAGTCAGTTCAAAATTATTTTAATAAGAAAAATATTAAATTATATAGTGTATTTTCGGAAATGAAATCTAGCATAGTGAAGCGGGCCATCAAAACTTTAAAACATAAACTGTATCATTATATGACTCAAGCTAATTCATTAAAATACATCCACATCCTCCCTAAAGTTGTGGACGTGTACAACCACACATTCCACAGGACAATAAAAAATACTCCTCATGCCATTCATAAGTTGCAAAATATTGAAGATATACGAAGACAGTTTAAGGTCATGTATTTAAACAATGACTCCTCCATAACCGCCATCAGTCCATGGCTGCACCTTGGACAGCATGTGCGATTGGCAAAGCGCAGGAATATATTTCACAAAGGCTTTTGGCACCAAAATACAGAAGAAATATTTGTAGTGTCACATATTGACAGAACACATCCAATCCCGACATATAAAATCAAAGATTTAAACAACGAGCTGGTCCATGGCATGTTTTATGAGCAAGAATTGATCCCAAAATCCCTTCCAGACTATTTTCCTGTAACGGTATTACAGGCTAGGAAAACATCGAAAGGACACAGAATATTTCGTCAAGTGGAGAGGGTACCCAGATTCTGCCAATAGCTGGATTAAAGCTCAAGACATCGTCAAATTTAACAAAAAATGACAGTTCAAGAGGACTCTCTCGTAGAGAAACATCATCAGTTGTTATTTTTATTAAACAATTTATCACCCAAGAAGCGGAATAAACTAATCAAGGCTTTAAAACGGCAGGAAATTGAATCAATTTGTGAAATTTTTGCCAATTTTCTGAAACGAAACATCCCATTTCAACCTCAGATAATTAATGGCTTACAGATATATCAGAATGACATTCGTTCTGAAGCACGTAAGAAAACTCCTTTGTACAAAAAGAAGCTCATCCTGACCTCCAGACGTGGTGGGGCGATATTGGCAGCTCTGCTACCTCTGGCTGTATCGTTAATTTCCTCCCTAATAAGGTAATTACGTAAATAAGTAACGAGAGAAAAAAAAATGGTGAAAGAATATTGCCTGGTACCACGATTCATAGCCGAAAAATATTTATTTAATAAAAACAAGAACTCACCATCACCTCCTAATGCGGTGGGTCTGCCCTCCCCCGGCGGTGATGGTAGTGAAAGTATGTCCTTCTCTTTAAAAAACGATTTTAACTCAAGTAATAATGTTGGTGGTGCCTGTAACCTACCCACCTGTGACTCTGGTAGGGGTGATGGGGGAGTGGGGGAAGAGGACACTCCATCCTCTCACCTGACAACAACGGGCTGTGGGCGGTGTTGCCACAGTAGTCCCTCCAGACAAGCGGGGCTGGTCACACATCCATTAAATGACATTGGGGCCCCCGCCGACCGTCGCCCTTTAAAAAAAAACAACGCGGCCCTCCCGGCGCGACCATCGCCTTAAAAAAAAAAAAAAATAAAAAAAAGGGGACATTCCATCCTTCCACCCGAAATGCAACTAATTGTTGCTGGGCACACTCCTCATAAAGCCACCATCACGCCCCAAAATCCAAGTCTGAACAACTTAATAAATGTGAATTTTAAAATTGAGGAAATTCCACATGTCAAAGCATTATTGAACATGTTTGGGCAAAACAGCCAACAGGTGATGTGGGATAGTCGCGGAAATTTATTAAAGCCTGTACAAAATTTAAATATTTTAGATATAATTAAAACTCTAGCCTTTACTAAGGGACAATTTAGGGCAACTGACAAGGAGGATGTAAGGGTTTTACTGAGGATGGCTGGCATAGACCCAACCCTCATACGTAATTATCGCGCCAGATCACAGTTAAAAGGGGGGAGGGGCATCCATAGGAGACCCCATTGGGAGCCGTATTGAAGACCTATATGAAGGTCATCTTAAAGACCACCATATTCATTTGCATATTGTGACGGTGTTCCCCCCCTTATATTTCTCCCACGCCTGCAGTAAGAGTCATGTCTACTTTTCCCAAGCGTTCTCTACGTTGCAGGCTACAATTTGATATATGGGAGAGAGTGAAGTGTTCTCGGAGAGCCGAGAAATTTGTGAAATAGTAATATTTTGGCCTGTGGTATAGGCCCTTTAGGGAGCCAAGATGTCGCTTGCCTCCCTGATTTCCCGCCAAAACCGTGTGACGTCAGTGGCACCGGATTGGTCACCGACAGCAATGTGGCACCGGGAGCCAATGAAAACCTCCCGTGGCGAAAGTGACGTCACGAAGGAAGGGGGTCCGGCCAGCGCGCCGAGCTGGCGCCAGCAGTCAGACACGACACGTCAAAGAGGTCGGACGTGCGACGATTGGTCCTGTCAGTTTGACAGTTGTTTCCCGCTCCCGTGGATTTACGCGTCACCTGAAGTCTGCCAGTACTCTGAGAGGTCTTCCCTAGTTCATGTGTTGAACCAGAGAGGGAATTGACGGTTATTTGAGCAACAAGTGCTA
>NC_091187.1:26770993-26940993 GCF_040958095.1 Procambarus clarkii
ACCGAACACAAAGGTCGGATACAAGTGATACCGCACCTATGAGGATGATACAGTACAGCGAGCATATCCAGTTGTAGCTCTGAGCGTCACCCTTGCCCACCTATGCTATCTCCAATTTATTTTGATGATACATAGATGAATCGTTTTCTGCATTCAGTGATGATGCATCTGATACAAGTAGCATAGATGAACAGTGTCAGCAGCTTCCATGGTGGTGTTTTCCATAGATATTTTCAAGAATAGCTGAATTTCTTCATGATTGACTGACACTCTTTGAGGCTGGCTGAATCTCTTCCTGTGTGGGACCATACAAAGCGATCTTTTCAGGACTACCTTACAAATTGATCTTTTCCTGTAATCTTTTCAAGACTACCTTACGTTTTACAAGCTTGGCTACATACCACCTACAGGTACTAATGCCAAGGGTGTACGTGAGTGTTTTTTTTTTAAAGCACACAGAATGAAGAAACAGGAAGTGAAAATCTATCTGTACCTGGTGCAACGAGAGCGAAGTCGCGGTGTGTACCATGGACTACTTCGTTGATTATTACTCACTTCCGAAGTACTGAGTATGTAATACAGTGTTACTGTGTAAATAGTGTGTAACTGTACAGTTTGTAATTTTAGTGAATTTTTAACAAGTAATATTGCAACATTTATTGTGGACACATTACTGACACATTTATCGCAGTTCCATGGAACATTATGAACTTTCTACTGTATACATACTGTATTGTAAAGGACACAAATATGTATCATATACGATAAAAAACAAATAAAACCACATTGGAAATACATAGAACAAATAATTGAAAATACTGTATGTTTGTGGCAACACCCAGTGCTTGAATGGCCCGTGTGACTGTGTCTGGGCGTGTCACGCACGGGCGACCGGCCTGTGATGACGTTACAGTGCACCTTGTCCACGTCCCCACAGCCAAAGTAAGTGGAATTTGGTATTTATTTTTACATAGACATGCTCAGGGAAGAGAATTTATAATTTTATGAAGAAAAATTTTTTTTTTTGGAACACTTTATTTCATGGGAATTTCACAATAAACTCAGTGCAGCATGGTGGTTAATGACCTGGGTACAGCCCTCATATAGGTTGTTAAATCGAGTGCATACTATATATGAATAAAATATTGTGGTATGTTTTTCCTGCTGATAATATTTCTTGATATTGTGTTATTTACAAGGATATTATAGGAATTATTGTTTGCTTCTCCATGTGGCTAGTTATATATAATTCAATCACGTATATTAAATTTTTAATTCAAGTTTTTTGCTCCTGCATGTATTTCACAGGTTTTGTTATTGCTTAAACAAGTGCAGTTCTTGTAATTATGGAGGAAGCCACCTGCGAGAGAATAATGAAGAAAATGGACATGGTCATAAGCCAGGACTCATTATTGTAAGTTGTTTAGAATGCTGTACAATCATAACCTTCAGTTCTTATATTGCTTAAATGCTGCTATTTAAATTGTTCATTTATGCTGTATTATGTATTTGAAAGTGGAAGCTATTCATTACATTTTCAGTGCTTGCCCCCTCAGTAGATCCTTTTAGCTTCTGCCACCAGCAGGACTAGGACACTGTCAATACACCAGGCTCCTGGTGACAGTCTCAGACCACTGAGGACATGGCTCCTTGCAAACCATTTTGCCCCCTTAATGGAGTGGGGAGCCTGTGAGGGTTCAAGATCAACCAACTTACAAGAAGAATGCCTGCTTAAAGACAGGCATAAGAAACAAAACACTTAACAAACCTCTTAATTATTACTGTATATACTGTTCCTCTGAATAATACAGAAAAGTTGATTGCCCATTTCTTAGACTTCGATGTCCCTTCATTGAAGGTTACATTCTTTAAACATTTTCACTTGTGTACATGCCAGTATATCTGCCTTTGTTGTTACTGTTCCTTGATACCATCAAGGAAGAACAATAACCTCCCAGCGATGTTTTATATGGTTGACATTATGCTGGCTAGGAAAGACTTCTTGAGTTGACTATGTGCTTAGCTGCACCACAGCCCTCCTTCACTCTCATTTCATCACCACTGCTTGGTGAGAGGGTTCTTAATAAATTTGTCTTCTTTTTGTCTTCTAAACATGTTAATTTGTGTCCCCTGAGCACGGAAAAAATAAAAAAAAAATCGTAGGTGACATATTTTGGGCGCAATTGACCGAGGAAGTCTGGCAAAAAGTGGGCGTTGACAGAGCGGTCGTCAGACCCGGTAAGCGTCACCCGCGTTGACAGATGGGAGTTGCCACGAAGATATTATTACCTAATTGTTTCAATGTCTCCGATTGACTTTTTCTTAGATTTTTTGCAGTAATATTATTCAATAGTGTGTATTGTAATATATTTATATAATAAAAGTGGTTAATAATCGCTATACTCAAAAGTATGATGTGCATATTAGTGATTCAATTATTATGTTTATAAAACAATGAACAAATAGTTTTGCTGCTATTACACTCTATACACAGGTTATATATAAGTATTGGCATGTTTTGGTCACCATAACGAACCACTAAGTTGGTATTGAGTGTCGAAAAGCAACGAGGAGTTACCGCCACACACCTGCCAGCCACTCGCTGCCACTCCCTCAACACATGCACTAAACTTTCTCCCCCAACAATACCAGTTGTGGTGTTATTACACTATATACAGACGTTATATATAATTATGTGTATATTTTGTTCACCACAACTGTACAGCTAAGCTGATATAGTTAGTTCAGGCACTAAGAGTCGTCGCTATACACAGATGGCGGCTGGCGGCTCCCTCACTCTTTCAAGGTCACACGCACTAAACTTTCTCCCCCAACAATACCTTTTGCAGTGTTATTACCCTATATACACATATTATATATAAATATCTACATGTTTTATGCACCGTAACTGTACACCTAAGCTTGTAGTGCGCCCAAAGAGCATAGTGGCCACCCTCTAAACAGCTAGACAAATCGTGCAGACGACGTCACCTCCATCACCCAAATGGCTCCTCCCAGCATAATCCTTTTGCTGTTATTACACTAATACACACATTATATATAAGTATCTACATTTGTGTTCACCATAGAGAACCACTGACCTGGTATGGTGAATGCAAACAATAACAGGTGGCCACACAGTCAGTAAACGATGCTGTCTCCCTCCGTCTCTCAGCATCACTCCTCCCACAGCGCTAATTATTACAACAATCCTGCTATTATCACAACCCTGGTTATTTATATC
This sequence comes from Procambarus clarkii, assembly GCF_040958095.1. Classification (NCBI taxonomy): domain Eukaryota; kingdom Metazoa; phylum Arthropoda; class Malacostraca; order Decapoda; family Cambaridae; genus Procambarus; species Procambarus clarkii. Next base: position 26,774,238 of record NC_091187.1, read on the forward strand.
ACAGTCATTGGTCATCTGTAATATTGTCATCGCTAAATAATAACAATTATATATTTATTTTGACATTTTTCGGCGATGCTGTGGTCACAAGCTGAACATCAATGCTGTTCGCTCATGCTGCGTGCGCCGGCCTTGGTTGCTCCAACAGTACTGTGCCTCTCACACCTGAGAATATTGCCCATGATTTTTTTTTAAAATGGCATCTGTTTACAAGAGCCCTGAGGAAGCTACTGTGAACCCCGTGTAGCCGCGGGCCATTTGAATCAGGCCTGGCACCCTATGGCGTATATATACGCCATGCGCACCATGGGACATGTTACTCAGGGCGTATATATACACCATGCACAGTTTAAGGGTTAATATCCTGTCATCCCCACAGGCGCATGTCATTTTGAAAAAAAAAAAATTATTTTTTCTTCCTAACCTGTTAATTTGTGTTCACTGATCACGGGAAAAATAATAAAAAAATCGTAAGTGGCATATATTGCCCGATACAGGGCGGGGAAGTCTGGCAAATTATAGGCGCTGACTCGGCATGCATTCCAGGGGGTCTGTTGCTCGTCAGCTGTCAGGCCGGAGTTGCCACAAAGAGATAATTACCTAATTATTTCAATGTCTCTGATTGATTTTTCATAGTTTTTTTGCTGTAATATTATTCAATAGTGTGTAGTTTGATATATTTATATAATAAAACGAGTGAATCATTGCTGTACTCAAAAATATGGTGTGCATATTGTTGATTCATTTATGTTCATCAATCAGTGAGCAAATACTTTGTCGGTTATTACACTCTAAGCACAGGTTATATATAAGTATCTGCATGTTTTGTTCACTATAACGAACCACTAAGTAGCTATTATGAGTCAAAAAGTAATGAGGAGTGACCGCCGTGTACCAGCCAGCCACTCCCGCCCTCCCTCCAGTCATCTGACTCGCCCACATTCTCCTCCCACAATAATGTTTTTGCTATAATTCACTATATACAGACGTTATATATAAGTATCTACATGTTTTGTTCACCATAACTGTACATCTAAGCTTGTATGGTGAGTAAAGGCCCAAAGACGTAGGTCCTCACACAGTCAGCTGATGGCTGCCGCCCTCAAGGCCAGACGCACTAATATTTCTCCTCCAACAATACTGTGTGGTGTTATTACGCTATATACACACATTATATATAAATATCTACCTGTTTTATTCACCATACTTGTACAAATAAACTGGTATGGTGCCCAAAGACCATTGTGGTAACCGGTAAACAACACCGTCGTCTGCACGGTGGCGTCATGCAGACGACGCCACCCCCCTCACCAAAATGGTTGCTCCAAACCTTCTCTTGCTGTTATTACCCTCTATACACACGTTATATATAAGTATCTACATTTGTGTTCACCATAGCGAACCACTAAGCTGGTATGCTGAGTGCAGTCAATAAAAGGTGGCCACACACAGTCAAAAGACATCACCACCACCCTCCGTCCCACAGCATTACTCCACCCTCCATGGCGCATAGCGCTAAATATCACCACAATCCTGCTATTATCAGAACCCTGGTCAGTTTTATCACAGTCAGGGGTCTTCTGTAATAATATCATCGCTACATAATAGCATGAACAAGTATATTTTGGCATTTTCAGGCGATGCTGTGGTCACAAGCTGAACAGCAGTGCTGTTAGCTCATGCTGCGTGCGTCAGGCTTGGTTGCTCACTCAATACTGAGGCCAATAACACCTGGGAGTTTGCCCCACGATTTTTTTTTAAAATGGCGTCTGTTTACAAGAGCCCTGATGAAGGTGTGGTGAGCCCCGTGTATCTGCAGGCCGTTTAAATCTTGCGTAGTACTCCAACACATCATATGACGTGATGCGCAGTTGACTGGAACAACGTCCAACACGTCATATGACGTGATGCGCACTTTAAGGGTTAACCCTCAAACCGCTAGGGGCCCAAATGGAATTCACACCCACAGGCGCAACAAAAAAAAAAATCCAAAAAATTCTTTCGTTTTATAGAAGTGTTCATTTTTGTTCCCTGATCACGGAAAAAATAACAAAAAAATCGTAGGTGGCATATTTTAGCCGCAATAGGGTAGGGAAGTGTGGCAAAAAAGGGGCATTGGCAGAGCCTTCGCCAGACGAGGTCTACTCCACCCGAGCTGTCAGACGGCAGTTGCCACAAATATATTATTACCTAATTATTTCAATGTCTCTGATTGATTTATTCGTAGTTTTTTTGCAGTAATGTTATTCCATACAGTGAATTGTGGTATATTTATTATAAAATGTGTGAACCAGCGCTGTACTCAAAATTATGGTGTGCATATTAGTGATTCAATTATTATGTTCATAAAACAATAAACAAATAGTTTTGCTGTTGTTACACTATATACACAGGTTATATATAAGTATCTGCATGTTTTGTACACCATAACAAACTACTAAGTTGGTCTTGTGAGTCAAAAAGCAACGAGGAGTGACCGCCAAACACCAGCGAGCCACTCACTGCCACTCCCTCCCTCAACACCACCTCACTCACCCTCATTTACCTCCCACAATACTCTTTCTGTATTTATTCACTATACACAGACGTTATATATACGTATTTACATGTTTTGTTCACCATAACTGTACATCTAAGCTTGTATGGTGAGTAAAGGCCATAAGACATAGCTACTCACACAGTCAGCTGATCGGCGGCCGCCCTCAAGGCCAGACACACTAATATTTGTCCTCCAACAATATTGTTTGTGGTGTTATTACGCTATATACACACATTATATATAAGTATCTACCTGTTTTATTCACCATACCTGAACAAATAAGCTGGTATGGTGCCCAAAGACCATAGTGGCCATCAGTAAACAACATGCCAAGTCGTGCAGACGACGCTCCTCCCTCACCAAAATGGCGGCTCCCAACCTACTCCTCTCGCTGTTATCTCACACTATACACACGTTATATATAAGTATCTACATTTGTGTTCGTTATGGCGAACCACTAAGCTGGTATGGTGAGTGCAGTCAATAAATGGTGACCACACACAGTCAGAAAACGACGCCACAACCCTCCCTCCCACAGCATTACTCCTTCCTCCATGGAGCACAGCGCTAAATATCACCACAATCCTGCTATTATCAGAATCCTGGTCAGTTTTATCACAGTCAGGGGGCTTCAGTAATACTATCACTGCTAAATAATAGCAGTATCATTTATATTATGGTATTTGTAGGCGATGCTGTGGTCACAAGCTGAACAGCGGTGCTGTGAGCTCGTGCTGCGTGTGCCAGCCTTGGTGGCTTGCTCAATACTGACGCTGTAACACCCAAGAATGTTGGCCTGGATTTTTTTTCTAGGTGGCATCTGGCAACTATTGGTCGTGGCTGTACTATAGCTGCCCCTATCCCAGGTGGGACGTTTAAATTATAGCGCTAGACACGAAATCATATATAAATGATGTGCGCGGTTTCGGTTTTGTCACTGATATCATTTATATATGATATGCGCGGTTTGAGGGTTAATGAAGTGGTGTGCCCTGCCATAGAAAAATATCTGCAGGAGAAACATTTGCCACTCAAGGCCCTGCTTCTCATCGACAATGCTCCTGCTCATCCTCCAGGCTTGGAAGATTAATTTAAAGAGATACAGTAATTTTCTCACAGTAAAGTTCCTTCCCCCTAACACCACTCCTCTAATTCAGCCTATGGACCAGAAAATCATAGCAAATTTTAAGAAACTTTATGAAAGGGCATTTCTCCGGAAATGTTTTGAAGTGACTGAAGCCACAAACCTCACCCTCAAAGAGTTCTGGAAACACCATTTTAACATTTGTAGTTCTTTAAAACTCGTTGACAAAGCCTGGCAAGAAGTGACTCAAAGAACCCTGATCTCTGGCTGGAGAAAATTGTGGTCTGAATATATGCCTGAACTAGACTTAGGGGTTTGAGCCTGTAAATGATGCGCCTATTGTTGAGGAAATTGTTACTCTGGGCCAGGAAATGGGCTTGGAATTGGATGGTGATGATGTGGAGAAGTTGGTGGAAGAAGACAACAACGAACTGACCACTGAAGAACTCCAAGCCCTGCAAAAGAAACAGCAAGAAGACCCCGCTGAGGATGTTTCTCCAGTGGAGGAGGATGAGGCAGTAGCGAATGTCCCTTCCGTAACCATTAAGAAGTGGTGTCAGTTGTGGGAAGAGTTGCAAACTTTTATTGAAAAGACTCACCCAGAGAAAGCTGTAGTAGGCTGTTGCATTAATCTTTTCAATGACAATGTGATGCCTCACTACAGAGACATCTTGCAAAGAAGGGAAAAACAATCTTCCATGGACAGATTTGTTGTGAGAACATCGAGCAGTGAGCCACAACCAGGACCTAGTGGTATGCAGGCAAAACGTGCCAGAGAATGCACCCCAGAGAGGTCCTCACTGCCTGATGTTATAATGGAAGGGGACTCCCCTTCCAAAGAGTAACACCTCTCCTTCTCCCCCCTCCTCCTCCCCCTCCTCACCATCTTCCATATGCCAACAGCAGTCATCAGCAATGGTAAGTAATAACTTGAACATAGTTTTGTTGTGTAGATTTTGATGAATTAGGTACAAAATTTAGTTTGAAGTGAGGTTTTTGGGTAGTCAGGAACGGATTAATTCATTTCCCATTATTTCTTATGGGGAAATTAGCTTCGGGTTACGAGCTATCTCCAGGAACGGAATAAACTCTTAAACCGAGGTACCCCTGTATTTACTTAAAAGTTCCAAATGCCTTTGCTGGGACTAGAATCTCCACCTGCATGATGCAAAGCAGAGTGCTGTACCACTGTATCACCACCTCAAAAGCATAGGAGAGTCTCTATGAACTCATTCAACCCCATGCTCGAGTGCATTCAGTTTATGTGGTCTACTGTTTCATCTAGTCCAGGTTTCATCTAGTCTAGTCCAGCACTCGAAACTGTACCATGTTCATGGTACAGCTGAGTGCTGTACCATGTACATGGTACATCACTGTTGGCACAATATATTAATATAATAACATTAATTAAAATAAAGCAGTTGGGATGTTTTGTTTTAAATACAGAAAATCACTGCCTATTAGGTAAATCAGGCCGTACGTACATCAGGCCCTACATACATACTAGGCCAAGTAGTGCATCATTTGTTTATTTCTCCTATGCGTTTGTGATCTGGTCCCCCAGGCCAGATCAGGCACGACCATTGTTTTGTTTTTGTTTACCCACAGTGGACAAAACCCTCCCACTCTTTCACTGTTTTATATCTGTGCATATTTTTGGCATCCTGCAACTAGTGCATCAGGAAATGCAGGAAATGTGTTGTTTAGGGGTTCAACAAGCAGTGTAGTTAAGAGAAAACATGTGATGTTCTATTATCTAAGCATTCAGCTTATAAAGGAAGATGAATTTGGAATATCTCCTGTATGGTGGATAGAGGTGCAGAGGAATGTGTGTGCAAATTTGAGATCGTGCTGGACAATTATCTCTCTCTCCTGATCAAATTTATAATGCCGATATGTTTACCTAACCAAACTCAACCAAACTTAACCAAACCCAAACTAACATATCCTAACTAAACATAACTAAAGCTAACCTAATCAAAGCTAACCAAATTAAAGCTACCCAAAGCTAACCTAACTAATGCTAGCCTAACCAAACCAGACCTAAATAAAGCTAACCTAACCAAAACTAATTTAACCAAACTTAACCAAATCTAACCTAGTCAAACAAACAAACCAAACCCAACTATTATAGACTGTGGGTTGGTTGGTGTTGTCGTCGTTGATCCTTCTCTACGGACAACCCAACCCACAACTCGGTAGAGTGCTTATACTAGGAGATCACCCTTGGCGCTTCTGGCTCTTGGAGAGGGGCTCAACGTCACACGTTTAGGGGATGCGGCTCCAACATTTAGCCTCGTTGTCACGTGCACACACCCACTCGAGCCGCTGTGACTCCCCACTCTCTCCTTATGAGATATGATCTCCTCAATCCCCCTATGACTTACCAGTATTACCTCCTACCCTGTCCACAGCAGTGGTTCATGGTTCTTCCTCTCTCTCTCTCCTTCTTTACTACCTCCTGGGAAGCCTCACTAGGACAAGGGCAAACACCAGCAAATTGTGACACATTTACTGAACAAAGCACATACACGATACATACACACATATAATAATAATGAATCCTATACTCTCTAATATCCAAATCAGGTTGCACTCCAATACCATCAGAACTCTATTATCAGCTTATCAAGTGGTATCCCAACTCCTGGTTCACCACCTGGTACTATTAACCTCCTCAAGTTGGTCAAGCCCACACACTGTTGCACCATCAGCAAGATAACATATATATATAGAAAATCAGCATTTGAATGCAATAACATATACCAGTATAAACGTTCATTGATACTCCAGTATAAAAAACTCCTTGGCATAAGAATGCCAACAGTCACTCACCTCTCACTGCGTCTTGCACGCTACTGACAACCTAACACTATCAACTCCCTATAAGTAATCCACCAGAACTTCCCCTTCCACCTCTGGAAGTTCACAACCCTAATATCCTTAGGTTCTGCCGGGCTTCACTACCAGGATCCTCTGCAGCTCCTCCAGGCTGCTATCATGAAGTTTCCTTGTGCAACTACGGTGCTTCACCCTTCTGTTAGGTTCTTCCACAGCTCTCTTGGCTGCTACACCACCTCTACAGAAGCACGTGACACTCCTCTTCACTGCTGCTTCTCCTCACAGCTCGAGGTCCTCTGCTCCACTACCTCGGAGTCTCATTAGCTACATCATCTGCTGGCTTCGAAGTTCTCAGCAACTTCTTCCCCAAAGAACAAACCTGCAACCCATCGACACTCCAATAAAATGTTCCCCTTTAACACATAAACAAAAATAACCACACAATATGCTTGCCTCAAACCTCTATCTGTTCTCTACATACAGTGAGAGTGGACTCCCCCGTTTTGGGCGGGTCCATACTCCACCTCGCCTGGTGTCGGTCCTCACTCACTGGGAGGGTCTTCCTCCGTCAAGAGCCCGGCTCCCTCAGTCTTCCGCCAGCGTTCAGAGGGGGCGGACGTCGCTCCGTGTTCCTCCCTCTCCACTCTCTTATTTCAGGCTTTCTGCCTTATTAAAACATGTCTAACTTATAAATAAACATCGCTACTGTCGCTGGGCACACGACCAACTACAAGTGATCACTATGAACTGGCGTATATCGTGCTTACCACAGATTAACTGATCGAGGGCGCTTTTCCTCTGACGGCGTCTGGTCAGGGCGCTCCACACAGCCCACAATAATGCTTCTGGGCGATTTAATATCTGCTCGTCGACCAGGACTTGAGACCACAACGTTCCCAGCTCGATTCCACAGCTGGTACGTCCGCACACTTCTCTTCTCTTCGAGATATATCACTAGGGGTTCCCTTCTGGCGGGAGCTCAAACGGAGCGCGGCTTCCCCCTGCGATGTCTGGCACTCAAGTGAGGTCAAGGTCCTCCGGAAGCGAGCCTCACGCCTCCAGCAAAATGTCCACATCTCCTAGCCAGTCATTTATCTATTTTCTTCTGCATTGCCCATAATCTCAAACTGTTACACATATCCAAGCAACTATTTTTACATATGGGTTATCACCTCTATATTCCTTAGACCTTCTAATCAGGTCAGGCTTGCTGAATAACTCTCAAGAAGGGAGACTCGTTTCTCCTGTAGGCTGAGATCATAACACTCCCCTCCCCTTATTTTTGAGAGTTATTCCAGTGGCAAAGCTCGGGATAATACATCCGCCACTAGACTGTCTCTTTCTTCACCCGATATACTCTCTTAGGAGTCTACAATTAGTTCGTTGCTCCTTGCAACATCTGGCTCACCTCTCTCCAGAAACATGATCTTCTCATAAACGATTTGACCTCTGACACCTCTTAGCTAGGCTGTCCTCCGTGGACGCCTGCACTCTATCGGTCCACTCTACTTATTGTCTCCACCCTCCGTTTCCTCGTCTTCTTCTCTTCACGTCCAGAGTCAGACATCTACTGTCTGTACCTCCTCTGTCGTCTTCACTCTTCCATCTACCGCCATTATACTTTCGTCTCCTGTCATCATACTTCACTCCCTCGTCTTCACCGACGATCCTCCCTTTCGTCTTCTCATATATCCGAGACCTCATCCTGTTCGACTCCCACCGAGTCCTCGGCTTTCCTCTATTCCTCCATGCTTGTATCATCTTCCTCTCCCCACACTTTTTACCTCTATGCAACTCCATTTCTTCTCCTTCAACTCTTCTTCGTTCCCTAAAAGTTTCTCCGAGTGCTGTGCTACATCCAACAGCACTCGACAGTACATGTCGCTTTACCTCTCCCTGTGTGCTCGTAAGCATCTCTCCACACATACTGTCTCTTCTCCTTTCATTTTCTCGGCTATTACTCTTCTTCACTATCTCTTCTCCACGTTGTCTGCGAAACGTGTCAACTCTTGACATCTCAAACAACTTAACTCTACTATCCATATGCCTCTGTGCTCGTGGACAACGTGACGCTCTACTCCCGTCCTCGGTATGTCCACATCCTTCCTCATTCCTACTCAGCACAGTTGCATTCGCCTTCCGACCCTTAATTTCAGCAGTCTGGGCTCTACTCAGGTCAACTCTCTCCACAGTATTCTTCTTCGGCTGGGCCATCTTCACTTTTGACCTCACCGAGACTTCATTTTTCTGGGCTGGACCTTCGTCAAAGAGCCACGCTATATCTACGTCCATCTCTTCCACTGGCTGAATCGACACTGTATCATCTTCTCCAGTGTCTTCCTCGTCGGCCACCTCTGCCTTCATCACTACCGAGACAGGGTTTTCAATGGCTTGGCGGTCTCCTGACTCATCTCCTCGGATGTCAGTCAGGTTCACACTCTCAGGTGTCCCACCCGTGCCATGGCCTTCTGGGCACTCCTCTGGCACAGTCTCCGCTATGACTCTTGGCAACACCTTTGTCCCGCACAAGTCATTCCCCAGGATCACTTGGACTCCTGGAACAGGTATGTCGGGGCATACTCCCAACATCACCTCCGCCGACACATATTCCGACCTTAGCTGGACAGTACATACGGGCATGTCACTCTCAGACAATAACCCATATACTTTCATCTTCCCACTGCCAGCTAACCGTCGACCATTCCCAATCAGGCTTCTCGTAATCAAGCTCTGATTAGCTCCGGTATCTCTTAAGATATCAACTTCTACCTCAGGTTGGCCTCCTATACTGATCCAACCTTTGCTCATGAACGGCCTATACCTCTCGTTCACTAAGTTTGATCTCTGTGGTTTGTCTCGGAACACATTAGTATATTTACTTCCGGGGTCACACATGGCCAGGGTCACAACTCTCTTGCCCTGCCGACAGTCTCGCATCACGTGACCCAATCCGTTACAATTGTAACATCTCATCTGGGAAAAATCTCTCCTATATGTACCAGAGTAGCTCTGACTCTGCCCACTCGTATTGGAGTTCCTCGGGCCAGACGTACTACTCGCACTCTGTGGAGCTTTACTGGATTCTTGATTTCCTGGATAACGATTAGTTTCTTGTTTAGCTCCTCCATCTTCACTTTCAGACGAAGTGCGCGACCTACTCTTCTGAGTTTTAGGGTACTTACTTTTATCTGCCCATTTATCAAAATTTTTCTCACCCCAGACTCTTCTGGGTCTTTCATAATTTCTTCCTCCCCAGACTCCATTGGATCTGCCATTGCTGCGTCTCGCCTCGCTTCTTACTCTGTTCTCCCTTAAGCTCTTGTATGCTTCAGTAATCATATCCGCCCTATCTGCGGCATCTTTCACCTCCATTATCCCTGCTTCTTGGATCTTGAACTTCGTTTCGGGATGCATCATCTCCAAGAACTTCTCCATGACCATCAGTTGCTTCAGGTCAGCGTAAGATCCAACTCCAGCAGCCTCAATCCACTTCTGGAATCGTCTTTCCAGATCCCTTGCTGTCTCAGCAAACGTACACGCTCCAACTTTGATCATCTCTCTGAAGCGCTTCCTATAAGCTTCTGGGGTTAACTGAAACGAGCGCAATATGCTGCTCTTTACTGTGGCATAATCCTGGCACTCTTCCAGTGACAATTGGGTGTATGCCTCCCTGGCTGCACCGGTCAATCTTAACTGGACCAGCTGGGCCCATTCCTCCTGTGGCCACTCCTTGATACTGGCTACTTTCTCAAAATGCTCGAAGAAGCTCTCTGCCTCTTCGGGAACAAACAAGGGAATGTCCTTCTCCCTAACCCTAACATCTGGTGGGTGTGATACCTGGGTGGTGCTCTCTGGCAACCCATGTTCAATCCTTTGCTCAGCCAAGGTTCTGTTCGCTTCTATCTGCATTTGTTTTGTTCTCTCTTTTTCTTTTTCGACCTGGGCTTTTTCTTTTTCGACCTGGGCTTTTTCTTTTTCGACCTGGGCTTTTTCTTTTTCGACCTCTAGTCTTGCTTTCTCTTTTTCTTTCTCTTGTTCCAACTCCAGTTCTCTTACTCTGGTTTTCTCTTTTTCTACTTCCAGTCTGGTTTTCTCTTTTTCCTTCTCGGCTTCATTTTTCATCTGAAGTTCTAATTTCATCTTTTCCAGCTGGAACTGTCTCTCCTTGTCCTCTCGTTGTTGCTGCATCTGGAGCTCTAACTGGAATCTCTCCAAGCTCCTATTTCGGCTACTCCTGCTACTGCGGCTACTCTTGCTGCTCCTACTCGATCCCTGGGATCTCACTTCATCCTGCCCATCATCCTCCTTTCTACTTTCAGCTCCTTCCTGGGCTCCTTGTTCTGCCGCTTCACTTCTGGCTCTCAACTGCCTCAGGATCTCATCCTTCATCCCAGCTACTTTAGATGCTTTCAACCTGATGCCACATTTTTCTGCTATTTGTTTCAATTGATCCCTCGTGCAACCTTCTAAATCCTCAGGCTTGCCTGACTCCACAAACGCTTGCACCTTATCCATCTTTGTCCTGTGAGTCTTCCCAAGAGAGAGAGTATACACCTGCGGTCACACAGTTTATCTATTTCAGCAAGGGTGTACAAATCCACTCTTGGACAGGGTGTGGGTGTGTCAGTTCACTCTCCCGGACAGGCCCCCAATTTATTATATACTGTGGGTTGGTTGGTGTTGTCGTCGTTGATCCTTCTCTACGGACAACCCAACCCACAACTCGGTAGAGTGCTTATACTAGGAGATCACCCTTGGCGCTTCTGGCTCTTGGAGAGGGGCTCAACGTCACACGTTTAGGGGATGCGGCTCCAACATTTAGCCTCGTTGTCACGTGCACACACCCACTCGAGCCGCTGTGACTCCCCACTCTCTCCTTATGAGATATGATCTCCTCAATCCCCCTATGACTTACCAGTATTACCTCCTACCCTGTCCACAGCAGTGGTTCATGGTTCTTCCTCTCTCTCTCTCCTTCTTTACTACCTCCTGGGAAGCCTCACTAGGACAAGGGCAAACACCAGCAAATTGTGACACATTTACTGAACAAAGCACATACACGATACATACACACATATAATAATAATGAATCCTATACTCTCTAATATCCAAATCAGGTTGCACTCCAATACCATCAGAACTCTATTATCAGCTTATCAAGTGGTATCCCAACTCCTGGTTCACCACCTGGTACTATTAACCTCCTCAAGTTGGTCAAGCCCACACACTGTTGCACCATCAGCAAGATAACATATATATATAGAAAATCAGCATTTGAATGCAATAACATATACCAGTATAAACGTTCATTGATACTCCAGTATAAAAAACTCCTTGGCATAAGAATGCCAACAGTCACTCACCTCTCACTGCGTCTTGCACGCTACTGACAACCTAACACTATCAACTCCCTATAAGTAATCCACCAGAACTTCCCCTTCCACCTCTGGAAGTTCACAACCCTAATATCCTTAGGTTCTGCCGGGCTTCACTACCAGGATCCTCTGCAGCTCCTCCAGGCTGCTATCATGAAGTTTCCTTGTGCAACTACGGTGCTTCACCCTTCTGTTAGGTTCTTCCACAGCTCTCTTGGCTGCTACACCACCTCTACAGAAGCACGTGACACTCCTCTTCACTGCTGCTTCTCCTCACAGCTCGAGGTCCTCTGCTCCACTACCTCGGAGTCTCATTAGCTACATCATCTGCTGGCTTCGAAGTTCTCAGCAACTTCTTCCCCAAAGAACAAACCTGCAACCCATCGACACTCCAATAAAATGTTCCCCTTTAACACATAAACAAAAATAACCACACAATATGCTTGCCTCAAACCTCTGTCTGTTCTCTACATACAGTGAGAGTGGACTCCCCCGTTTTGGGCGGGTCCATACTCCACCTCGCCTGGTGTCGGTCCTCACTCACTGGGAGGGTCTTCCTCCGTCAAGAGCCCGGCTCCCTCAGTCTTCCGCCAGCGTTCAGAGGGGGCGGACGTCGCTCCGTGTTCCTCCCTCTCCACTCTCTTATTTCAGGCTTTCTGCCTTATTAAAACATGTCTAACTTATAAATAAACATCGCTACTGTCGCTGGGCACACGACCAACTACAAGTGATCACTATGAACTGGCGTATATCGTGCTTACCACAGATTAACTGATCGAGGGCGCTTTTCCTCTGACGGCGTCTGGTCAGGGCGCTCCACACAGCCCACAATAATGCTTCTGGGCGATTTAATATCTGCTCGTCGACCAGGACTTGAGACCACAACGTTCCCAGCTCGATTCCACAGCTGGTACGTCCGCACACTTCTCTTCTCTTCGAGATATATCACTAGGGGTTCCCTTCTGGCGGGAGCTCAAACGGAGCGCGGCTTCCCCCTGCGATGTCTGGCACTCAAGTGAGGTCAAGGTCCTCCGGAAGCGAGCCTCACGCCTCCAGCAAAATGTCCACATCTCCTAGCCAGTCATTTATCTATTTTCTTCTGCATTGCCCATAATCTCAAACTGTTACACATATCCAAGCAACTATTTTTACATATGGGTTATCACCTCTATATTTCTTAGACCTTCTAATCAGGTCAGGCTTGCTGAATAACTCTCAAGAAGGGAGACTCGTTTCTCCTGTAGGCTGAGATCATAACACCAACCCAACCTAACCTAACCAAACCAAACATAACCAAAGCAAATGTAACCTAACCAAACCGAAACAAACCAAACCTTACCAAACCAAACCTAATCAAACCAAACCTAACCTAACCAACCAAACCAATCCAAACCAAACCTAACATAACCAAAGCTAACGTAACCAAACCTGTTTTTATTGTTTTCTGTTTTTTTTTCAGGGGAGCCCCTTCGGCTCCCTGGAGCTATCCAGGCTGATATGTATATCCCTAAACCATATCCCTAAACCTTGGCATCAGTCAGTGTGAATGGAGTTCTAGGCTTACCGGGGACCACGGCCAGAACCTGGCTCCCTCAGAGGGGCACGAGGAGTAATGGCCTATAGAAATGCTCATAGGATTTGGAGCTTTTTATATCTTCAATTGACCGGGACAGGCACCCAGAAAGGTAAGCGCCTCAAAACAAACACCTATTCTGGTTAAAACGACTAAAATAGACAAACTAGTGGACAAAACTCCCCAAATGAAAACGAGCAAACAAGCATGACGTTACACGAGCCGTGCTACATGTCTGCGCAGCTCCTCCCTCCCCGAGAGCGGAAAGGGGAAGCCCCAGACTCCCATGCTGCCGATCCACCCACCAGTTCTTCGGCCTGATGTGATTGTGGCATGGTCTTATGGCTACAGCTCCAGATTTCTTGTGTTGTGCTGTACCTTGGGTCCGGTACTGCTCTTACGGTGGCGTGCGAGCTGGGAGTAATATTCACAGGTACTCAGGCTGCATGTGCTTAGGGTTACCTTCCCTGAGTGCCATAATACCTGGTTGATACCTGGTTGATGGGGTTCTGGGAGTTCTTCTACTCCCCAAGCCCGGCCCGAGGCCATGCTTGACATGTGAGAGTTTGGTCCACTAGGCTGTTGCTTGGAGCGGCCCGCAGGCCCACATACCCACCACAGCCCGGTTGGTCCGGCACTCCTTGGAGGAATAAATCTAGTTTCCTCTTGAAGATGTCCATGGTTGTTCTGGCAATATTTCTTATGCTTGCTGGGAGGACGTGGAACAACCGCGGACCTCTGATGTTTATACAGTGTTCTCTGATTGTGCCTATGGCACCTCTGCTCTTCACTGGTTCTATTCTGCATTTTCTTCCATATCGTTCACTCCAGTACGCTGTTATTTTACTGTGTAGATTTGGTACTTGGCCCTCCAGTATCTTCCAGGTGTATATTATTTGATATCTCTCTCGTCTTCTTTCTAGTGAGTACATTTGGAGGGCTTTGAGACGATCCCAATAATTTAGGTGCTTTATTGCGTCTATGCGTGCTGTATATGTTCTCTGTATTCCCTCTATTTCAGCAATCTCTCTTGCTCTGAAGGGGGAAGTGAGTACTGAGCAGTACTCAAGACGGAACAACACAAGTGACTTGAAGAGTACAACCATTGTGATGGGATCCCTGGATTTGAAAGTTCTCGTAATCCATCCTATCATTTTTCTGGCTTTCGCAATATTTGCTTGGTTATGCTCCTTAAACGTTAGGTCGTCAGACATTATTATTCCCAAATCCTTTACATGCTGTTTTCCTACTATGGGTACATTTGATTGTGTTTTGTACTCTGTATTAAGTTTAAGGTCCTCATTTTTACCGTACCTGAGTACCTGGAATTTATCACTGTTAAACATCATGTTATTTTTTGATGCCCAGTCAAAACTTTATTAATATCAGCTTTAAGTTTTTCAATATCTTCAGCCGAGGTAATTTTCATACTGAATTTTGTGTCATCTGCAAAGGATGATCCGAAGCTGTGACTTGTATTTTTGTCTATATCTGATATGAGAATAAGGAAAAGCAGCGGTGCAAAGACTGTACCCTGAGGTACAGAGCTTTTAACTGCACTTGGACTAGATTTTATATGGTTGACCGTTACTCGCTGAGTCCTGTTTGACAGAAAACTGAGTATCCAGCGTCCTACTTTACCGGTTATTCCCATTGACTTCATTTTGTGTGCTATCACGCCATGGTCATATTTATCGAAAGCCTTTGCGAAGTCCGTGTATATCACATCAGCATTCTGTTTTTCTTCTAATGCCTCAGTGACTTTGTTGTAGTGCTCAAGTAGCTGTGAGAGGCACGATCTTCCCGCTCGAAATCCATGTTGGCCTGGGTTGTGAAGGTCATTGGTCTCCATGAAATTGGTGACCTGACTCCTAATCACTCTCTCAAATACTTTTATGATGTGCGATGTTAGTGCAACTGGTCTATAATTCTTTGCCAATGCTTTGCTCCCTCCCTTGTGTAGAGGGGCTATGTCTGCTACTTAAAGTGCATCTGGTATCTCCCCGTGTCCAAGCTCTTCCTCCACACTATACTGAGTGCCTGTGCTACCGGCACTTTGCATTTGTTTATAAATATTGAATTCCATGAGTCTGGACCTGGGGCCGAGTGCATGGGCATGTTTTCAATTTCTCTTTCAAAATTTAGTGCGCTCGTGTTGACATCAGTTATATTTACAGGGGTTTGAATATCCCGCATAAAGAAATTGTCTGGATCTTCCACTTTCATGTTGTTTATTGGAGTGCTAAACATGTCCTCATACTGCCTTTTTAGGATTTCACTAATTTCTTTGTCATCCTCCGTGTATGAACCTTCACTTGTACGAATAGGTCCAATACTGGCAGTGGTTTTTGCTTTTGATTTCGCATATGAGATGAAATATTTTGGATTTTTCTTTATTTCCTGAATTGCTTTCTGTTCAACTGCCTTTCTTCAGTTTCATATGAGTGTTTCAATTTTCGCTCAATTTCTTCAATCTCCCTATTTAAATTATTCCTTCTTTGACGGGAAATTCGTGTCTGCATAAGCAGTTCCGGTATTTTTTCCTGCGTTTATAGTGTCGTCTGCGTTCTCTTTTTACGTTAGATCTCTTTCTGGCTTTCCTCAAAGGAACATGTTTCAGACAGACTTGATACGCTTCCGAAGTCAGTTTTTCTATTCCTTCTGTAGGATTTATATTACTTAAAACAGTTTCCCATGGAATGTTTGTAAGTTCCCTGTTTATTATCTCCCAGTCTATCCTTTTATTATTAAAATTGAATTTACTGAATAGCCCCTCTCGCTTTATCAATGTTTTAGGTCTATTCTGAGTATTGATGGTTGTTTGCACTTCAATGAGCTTGTGATCTGAGTATATGGTATCTGATATCGTAATGTCTCTGATAATGTCTTCATTGTTCGTAAAGACCAGATCTAGAATATTTTCATTTCTCGTTGGCTCCGATATCTGCTGATTGAGTGAAAATTTGTCACAGAATCTAAGTAGTTCTCTAATCTGTGGTTGGTTAGGTCCCGATAGATTTCCTGGTATAATATTATTGTTTGCTATTTTCCACCTGAGACTAGGCAAGTTGAAGTCACCTAGGAAGATAATATCAGGTATCGGGTTCTCCAAATTATCAAGGCTATTCTCTATTTTGTTTATCTGTTCTGTGAATTCCTCAGCCGTTGCATCTGGCAGTTTGTATATTAGAATAATCACTAAATTTATTTTCTCTATTTTTAATCCCAGTACCTCTACCACCTCATTTGTAACGTTTAGGAGCTCCGAGCATACAAGGTCTTCCCTAATATACAGACCCACTCCTCCATGTGACCTAATTTTCCTATCACACCTGTATAGGTTATATCCTGGAATCCAGATCTCACTGTCCAACAATTCCCCTGCATGGGTTTCTGTGAAAGCTCCAAATACTGCATTTGACTCCGTGAGGAGGCCATTTATGAACTGTACTTTGTTGTTTGTTCTTGTTTTCAGTCCTTGTATGTTGGCAAAGATGAATGAGGTTACTCTATTAGTGATAGTTTGAATGCGAGACTTTTTTGGCAAGCCCATTATTCGTGGACATAATGAGTTAGTTCTGACCAGTACTGATTGTTGTAGGGCAGTTGCCTGTTGTAGTTGTAGTTAGTTCCCTGTTGGTGTGTAATTGTATCTGTAATTCTGGAATGCAAGTGGATCTGGCATCCAGTTCCATACACTCTCCATGCTCCTCCTTTTGAATTCTCTGTCAGTCTGGTATAAAAAATTGATAGAGTTTCCTCCAAATTCATTATCCTGCTTGCCGCTCTTTATGTAGCGTTCTGTGCCTTTCACGTGAAAGTGTGGGCAGCTGAGGTCATAGCATTTTCTGTCCTCCAGTGAGGTTTGGCACATGTCAGGATGGAAAAACCTACATATTGATCTAAATCGACACTCACCTTTCCTAAACATATTTAAACATTTTTTGGGATGTTGGTAACTGCATTCTAATCCTTTCTTATTACCAGCATATCTATGTCTGCATATGCCCTTTGCATAAAATTTGCATAAGTCTGTCCTTCTGTTCTGAATTGCTCTATCGGGAACTGTCGTAGTGTCTGTACCTATCGAGCTGTCAGTGCTGTCTGTTACACTTTCTAGTTTACTGTCATCTACATCCTGGCCTACTGAGTCAGAGTTTACAACTTCCTGAGTTTCAGGCTCAGTTTCATCCCAGACTAGCCTCCGCCCCTGGTATATTAGAATTGTTGTTGTTCCTTTCCCACTCCTTCTGGATGGCTGGTAGGCTTCCAATGAATGATGTTTTCCGATCATGCGTCATGTTATCTAGAAGGTTTTTTAGGATATTCCAAGCTGGCAGGCCATTTTTACACACCCAGAGCAAGTGGCCAGCTCTCAGTGCCGTAGTGTTACTCACTCCTGTACAAGCCGAATGGAATCTATTCTTACAGATATAACATTCAATTCCCGTTACCTTCGACTTTAAGGAGTTGTTACAGCGGCCACAAATTTGTTTATTTACTCCCATTTTGCCTTGTTTTGTTGTATATATCTATATATTTATAATATTATATGTATACCGTATATTTGTAACAATATATATGTTTATTTGTTCTACTGTATGGTCAGTACTTATTGCACCGTGGAGGGCGAGGGTCCCAGAGGCTGTACAGTTGACAGGTTGTTGTCCCAGGCCGCGGCTGGAGGCCCTCAGTTGCCAGTTACTTGGGTTATAACACTGATATATTAATTCGCTTGTATTACAATAAGGGTTTTCTGCTTTATTTCCGACTTGCAATAGTATTCACTTTCTCTATTACTAATTTCTCGATCCACATTCCCCTATTACACTTGTTGGAGTACCGCCATGTAAGTACCACCATGTAAGTACCGCCTTTGGGGCATGGGGTTATCTTCCACAAGTCACCTTGGGGTCTACCTCTGTTGGTCTTTTACTGCTCGGCGATTGACTGCCCGGAGTGTTTTGGAGATTTCTGCCCTTGTTTACCTTGGGGTAAGTGGTAGTTTTTGCACTGGTAGGGGCATTGGGTACTATGTAGCTAGTTTTCACCTATAACATCTATAACAGCTGTTCCTCCTGGGTACATTGTCCTCTTGCATGATTTTTCTCTTTTTGTTTTTGCCTGGTGGAAGGGGAGGGGTTTCTCTTCCCCCAGTTATATTAGAGTTTGACCTTCTGCTTTTGGTGGTACCCCGTGCTTTGCCCTCATGAGTGGACACGCCCCAAGGGTTTAGCATTAGCAGTTTTGAGCTAAGGGCTTTCCCTTAGCGATACCAGTCTAGGGGCGCTGGGAAACCCCACTGGGGCACACGGGGTCCGATGGATACGACCCCTCGGTCCCCTCTCACCATGTGCGAGTTTGAGGGTTTCTTTGCCCCTTTGTCTCAGGGCGACTCATAGTTTTTTCCTCCGCTATGCTGCCTGTTGGGTTGGTGATACCATCGACCTGGAGTCCTGCGAGCATTGTTGCTTGTTTGTGACTCAATTCACCCAATCTACTGAAGACTTTATTCGGGTGCGGGTGGTTCATGTGTTGCTGGCTAGGTTTAGGTTGCTGCAACTCGCTAGATTGGTTGCTTCCCCGGATACCCAGAGGCTGCCCCACTTTGCTTATAGGGACCCGGACTTGGCGGTGTTGGTCGCGATGGTCTTGGTTCAGTCCGCGCCACTTTGTTCCTCCCTTGCTGTGGTTTATTCTGTTCCCTCATCCCCCTGCTTCCGACTCCTAAGCATCTGAAGGTTTCGGGGTTGGGGCAGGGTTTAAAAGTTTCCGAGACTTGGGCGGTTTCGGGGGTTGCCTCTTCCGGGATGGCGACGGAGTTATTTGAGGCTGTTCCTCCAGCCGTAGCTGCAGGGTGTGACCAGTGGGCCCTCTCTCTTCCTGCTTTTTCGGCTGCCCCGGCTTTTTCTTGTGAGGTCGGGGCTTCGGAGGGTGCCATGTCCCCGGGGCCTTATGTGGAGGCGGGTGGGGGAGGGGGTGTCGGTGGTGGCGAAGGGACCGGCTCACTGATAAGCCTAACACACTTGACCCAGTTAACCAGATGTTTGGATGGAAGGAAGGAAGGAGGAAGGAAGGAAGGGAAGAAGGGGAGGAAGGAGGGATGAAGGGATGAAGGGGAGGAAGGAGGGAGGAAGGGATGAAGGGGAGGAAGGAGGAAGGAAGGGATGAAGGGAAGGAGGGAGGGACGAAGGGAAGGAGCGATGGAGGGGAGGGAGAGATGGAGGGAAGGAGTGAGCCGGGAAGGAGGGAGGGATGGAAGAAAGAAGAGAGGGAGGGATGGAGGGAAGGAGGGAGGGAGGGAGGGAAGAAGAGAGGGAGAGAGGGATGGAGCGATGGATGTTGAGGTGAAGCAGACAGTGTGTGTATGGGAAGTATGGGGGGGGGGGGGTCGGTAGTGGGGGAAGGGACCAGCTCACTGATGAGCCTAACATACTTGACCCAGTTTACCAGATGTTTCTTAATTAAATTCTGGATGTACATCATATTTATTTTTGCATACAGATTTTGTTTAGTAATATTATTAGGATAATAAAAAATTATAAAATACTTGTTTCATGAATGCTTTATTGTATTAGATGGAGATTCTCCAGGCTGTCTCTGGCTGGCTGGCAGTCTATTGAGCCATTTCCCAGAAGGGTCTTGGGGGGGCGGGGAGGCAGGAAGTGAGGGTGTGGGGGAGAGGTTCAGTGAGGGTGAGGGAAGGGATGAAAGGGGGTAGTTGGCCTGCTTGCCATGTGAGGATCCTCTTATGCCAAGACAAACCCAATACCGACCTTCGGTAATATCGACCGCCAGACCATTTTATTAGGCTCTAAATACCGGTCTCCCAAACTGGTCCTTATTACCGGCAGATTGGTATAAAGAGGTCGTTAAATTGAGTGGATACTTACTTGTCATCTTTCGATGCTGTATCTCATTATTTTGTAATCATATCTACTTTCCATACTCTGTCTCGACATTACTCTTAATTTAATCGTTAAATACACCTTATAGGCACCCTTCCCGAAAGATGGGCGGTGCAGCTCGGACCTTGGCGCATGGGCCAGGGGTGCTTGTTTTGTTTTTGGACGGCATAAACATGTGTTAGTGTTCCGCGTCCTTTATTGCGGGTTATACGCAGCTCTCTCATCTTATCTCTCCAGTCATAGCTCACTAGATACTGGGGAAGTTCTGGATTCCATCCCTAGAACGTTTTAGAACCATCTGGTGATCAGGTGGCTTTATTGATGGTGTCCCACCTCTGTGCTTCGTCTCGGTGGCGGTATGGAGTTTTGCTGACTTTCCAACCATTTCTTTTGGTTTCTTCATAAGTATCCTGCGCTTTTTGTTGACATGGTCTTGTCCTTCTCTCGTGGAGGTTTGGGACTATCGGCTTGACACATACTGTTGCCTTGTCTCATGTGGCGCTGGCGGAGCCGCTACAGATTGATTTCAGTTTTGATGTTCCTTCTGCGCCATTTCGCGAGCTGTCTCATGTGTTGTTTGCCTCCGGCCTCCTCATGCACTGCCTGAGCCGTCCTGGTTTTTGAACAGAGTGCTCTCGTTTCTGTCTTCGCCTCAGTTTGTGGCCCCTTTGGTTCAGGATTGTTTTTCCGAAGCTCTTTCTTGTTGGCATTGGCTTTTGGGGGTCGGGTTGGGGAGCTTCATGCTCTCCTACAGCGCAGGGGTTTCTGCTCTTTTGGTCGTGGTGATAGGTTTGTTCGTTTGCAGCCGTCTCTTACTTTTCTGGCGAAGAATGAGACTGCTGCTTTCCAGAGGGGTCCTTGGGTTGTTGATGCTTGGTTGGTCAGGCTGGGGGTGCATCATGTGTTGTGTCCAGTGATGGCCCACCACCGTTCTTTGCGCGCCACGGCCTCTGTGGCTGGGGACATGCTTTGGGTTGATCCAGTTCCCTTCTTCCCAGTTCTCGGGTTCAGGTCTCTCAGGACTTCCGCATGGTTATGCGGTCTATCTCCATGCCCATGACTATTGTAAGTTTGCTGCGCTTGCTATCGTCTTTGGTAGCATTCCTGGGCTGACATTTGGGCACGAGGTTTTTGGCGGTCGAACAGGGTCCTGGCTGCACGCTACCTCGTGAATGTTCTTGGGCCTAGTCGGGCCTGTGTCACTTTGGGTTGGCGGTTGCAGCCTGTTGTCTCAACTTCGAGTTGAGGTGCGAGCACCAACCGCATCCCGGGTAAGTCTCCTGTTTTCATCTTTCGTGAAGTATCTATAGGGAGCTGAAGGGGCTTCCCTCAGAAAACCAGCATTGAATGTAATGAAACGCCATTTTCTGGGTGAGTCCCGGAGGCTCCCTGGCAACCCTCCCTCCCTCCCTCCCTCTGGTCGGCGGTTTTTCGCATGTTTTTGATATTCAACCTCAGAACTGGTGGGTGTATCGCCAGTGTGGGGGTCTGGGGCTTCCCCTTCCCCCTCCATGGGAGGGAGGAGCTGCGCAGACATGTGGCGTGGCTCATGTAATTACCTAAGTGTAATTACCTAAGTGTAGTTACAGGATGAGAGCTACGCTCGTGGTGTCCCGTCTTCCCAGCACTCTTTGTCATATAACGCTTTGAAACTACTGACGGTCTTGGCCTCCACCACCTTCTCACTTAACTTGTTCCAACCGTCTACCACTCTATTTGCGAAGGTGAATTTTCTTATATTTCTTCGGCATCTGTGTTTAGCTAGTTTAAATCTATGACCTCTTGTTCTTGAAGTTCCAGGTCTCAGGAAGTCTTCCCTGTCGATTTTGTCAATTCCTGTTACTATTTTGTATGTAGTGATCATATCACCTCTTTTTCTTCTGTCTTCTAGTTTTGGCATATTTAATGCTTCTAACCTCTCCTCGTAGCTCTTGCCCTTCAGTTCTGGGAGCCACTTAGTAGCATGTCTTTGCACCTTTTCCAGTTTGTTGATGTGCTTCTTAAGATATGGGCACCACACAACAGCTGCATATTCTAGCTTTGGCCTAACAAAAGTCATGAACAATTTCTTTAGTATATCGCCATCCATGTATTTAAATGCAATTCTGAAGTTAGAAAGCATAGCATAGGCTCCTTGCACAATATTCTTTATGTGGTCCTCAGGTGATAGTTTTCTATCTAGAACCACTCCTAGATCTCTTTCTTTATCAGAATTCTTTAAAGATTTCTCACATAATATATAGGTTGTGTGGGGTCTATGTTCTCCTATTCCACATTCCATAACATGACATTTATTAACATTAAATTCCATTTGCCAAGTGGTGCTCCATATACTTATTTTGTCCAGGTCTTTTTGAAGGGCATGACAGTCATCTAAATTTCTTATCCTTCCTATTATCTTAGCATCATCAGCAAACATGTTCATATAATTCTGTATACCAACTGGTAGATCATTTATGTACACAATAAACATCACTGGTGCAAGAACTGAACCCTGTGGTACTCCACTTGTGACATTTCTCCATTCTGATACATTGCCTCTGATTACTGCCCTCATTTTTCTATCAGTCAGAAAATTTTTCATCCATGATAGAAGCTTACCTGTCACCCCTCCAATATTTTCCAGTTTCCAGAACAACCTCTTATGTGGAACTCTGTCGAAAGCCTTTTTTAGGTCCAGATAGATGCAGTCAACCCAACCATCTCTTTCCTGTAATATCTCTGTGGCTCGATCATAGAAACTGAGTAAATTCGATACACAGGATCTTCCAGATCGAAAACCATACTGTCTGTCTGATATTATATCATTTCTCTCTAGGTGTTCTACCCATTTAGTTTTGATTAGTTTTTCCAATACTTTCACTATTACACTTGTTAATGATACAGGTCTATAATTGCGGGGGTCTTCCCTGCTGCCACTTTTGTAGATTGGAACTATGTTAGCCTGTTTCCACCCGTCTGCTACGATTCCTGTACACAGGGATGCCTGAAAGATCAGGTGAAGTGGAATGCATGTGATGTCATGCTGGTTTGCTCATTTTCATTTGAGGGAGTTAGCTGGTCTATTTTAGTTGTTTTAACCAGAATAGGGGTTTGTTTTGAGGCACTTACCTTTCTGGGTGCCTGTCCCGGTCGATGGCAGATATAGAATGCTCCAAATCCCGAGTGCATTTCTATAGGCCATTGCTCCTCGTGCCTCTCTGAGGCAGCCAGGTTCTGGCCGTGGTTCCCGGTAGGCCTAGAACTCCATTCACACTGATGCCAAAGTTTAGGGATATACATATCAGCCTAGATAGCTCCAGGGAGCCTCCGGGACTCACCCAGAAAATGGCATTTCATTACATTCAACGCTGGTTTTTCTGGGGGGGGGGGGGGGAGCCCCGTCGGCTCCCCGGAGCTATCCAGATTGAATGGATATGTATAACTTTCTGACATCAGTCAATGCATGGAGTTTTTGCCTACCGGGGGCCCAGGGCCAGAACCTGGCCCCCTCTAGAGAGGCACGAGGAACGATGGCATATAAAGACCCCCTTTGTGATTGGGAGCATTCTATGTCTGCCATCGACCGGGATAGGCACCCAGAAAGGTAGGCGCCCCAAAACAAACTGGTAAAACTATTGCGACCTAAGACCGAATAAGTGGACAGAATTCCCCAAACGAAAATTAGCAAATGAGCATGTCGTCATCATGTCGCCACGCCGCCATCTGCACATCCTCCTCTCCCTGGGAGGGAGAAGGGGGGAGCCCCAGACCTCTTGCGCCGGCGGCCCAACACTAGTTCTTGGCTGATGGGAGTCTGGTGTGGTCGTGCCTCTGGCTCCAGTTTTCAATTGCAGTTCTGTGCCTTGTGGTTTGAGCTGTCCCTTCCGGTGGTGTGCGTGGGCCAGGAGTGACATTCCACAGTACTCGGACTGCATGCACCTAGGGTCACCTTCCTTAGGGGCCCTGTAAGTACTGCCCTTGGGGCTTAGGGCCACCTTCCCTGGGTCACCTCGGGGTCTACCTCCGCTGTGCCGGTTACTTCTCGGTATTTGGCCGCCTTGGGGTCAGCTGGGGTTTTTATTGCCCTTGTTTGTCTCTGGTTAAGGTAAGGGATAGTTTTTGTTACTGGCAAAGGCACAGGGTACTGCACAGCTTGTTTTCACCAATAACAGCGGCCAGCTCTGTTCCGCCTCGGTACGTTGTCCTCTTGCGAGGTTTTTCTTTTGTGTTTGTTTTCTTCCTAGTGGGGGGTCTGCCTTGTGGTCCCCCTTCGCTGTTTTTGGGGTATATTTGTATCTCTACCTTGTGTTGGTGGTCCTCCCCCCTTGGCCCCCGTGAGTGTACACGTCCTGGGGGTTCAGCTATAGAAGTTTGTTTGGTAGACTTGGGCGCCGGTTTGCAGTACCCTGCCTGGGCTTCCCTTAGCGTGTAACCTAGGCTAAGGGCCCTGGAAAACCCCATGGGGGCTACATGGTTCGATGGATGTGACCCCTGAGTCCCTCCTCGCGTCCTGCAAGTTTGAAGGTTGCTCTGTCCCCTTATCTCAGGGTGACACACTCACCGGTTTTGCCTCCGCCATGCTGTCTGTTGGGTCGGAGACTGTTTTGACCCGGAGTCGTGCGACGTGTGTTGTCTGTACGTACTCCATTTCACCCAGGCTACTGTGCCTGATATGCGGGTGTGGGCAGCTGAGGCGTTGCATGCTCATTTTAGGTTGCTGCAACGTGCTAGGTTGGTTGCTACCCCGGATGCCCTGAGACTGCCCCGTTTTGGTTATAGGGACCCAGACTTGAGGGTGGGAGTCGCTTTGGCTCTGGTTCCATCCGCCCCCTTAGTCCTTCCCCTTCTGTCGTTCATTCTGTTCCCCCCCCCCCCCCCCTTGCTTCCGGCTCCGAAGCGTCTGAGGGTTTCGGAGTCGAGGCAGGGTCTAGCTGGTGTTGAGACTCGGGCGGTCTCAGGGGTGTCCCCTTCTGGGGTTGCGGCGGAGGCATTCGAGCCTGGTCCTTCTGCCAGAGCTTCTGGGGCTGGCCAGTGGGCCCCCTTTGTTCCTGCTTTTTTCTGCAGCTCCCGCCTTTTCTTTGTAGGTGGGAGGTTTGGAGGCCGACTCGGCCCCGGGTCCTCAGGGCGAGGTTCCCGGGGCTGGAGAGAGGGGCCTTTGGCCCCGTTGGACCCCACCTGGATTTTCCTGCCCTCCGAGCGGGGCTTGATGTTACAAAGAGAGGGGGTTCTTTTTCGCTTCCTTTGCATACGAATTGGATTTGGGGTCCACCCCTCCCGGGTTCGGTTCCGTGATCCCACGAGTTCTTCGGTTCCGTCCTTCTGGAGGTTTCTGGCTTCCCGCATCTTGTCTTCTGAGGTGTGGGGAGGCCTTGGCGGCTTACCGCCTGCGCGACCCGGATTTTGCCTTTGTGATGGATCCGCGTTCCTTTGTGTACGGTTCTTCTAGTTTGTACTGGATTCGTTATGAGGTTCCGGAGTCGTCCTGGTTGGCAGACTGCCCTCTTTTTTTTTGTTGGAAGCTTGGCACACGTTCTGTCCGTCCCGCGCGTTTGAGTTGCGAGAGACTCACACGGCATTTTAGGTGTTCCTGTGGGGGTGACTTTGAGCATCTCAATGCTTGTTTATTCGCCCCTGCCCTTCCGCAGGATGTTGGTGTCGTGCAGCTTCACGTGCAAGTTCCTTCCCTTTCGGCTGCCTTGGTTGCGGAGGATTTGCGGACTCGTGGCCTGCTTGCTGCGGCCCTGTGTTTCTTTTCCCTACTTGAGCTGTCCTCGGATTGGCTTAAGTTGGATGTGGGGCACTTGGGACCACTGCATGGTCCGGTGCGCTGCCCTCTTTAGTGTGGGCGTCGTCTGCGTTGTTGAAGCTCTTCGCGCCACTCCTGCATGATGCGGTTTCGCGGTTCTATGCATCTCGCCTCGCATGTCGGCAGACGGTGCTAGCTTCTTCCTTGGACTTCACTTGGGCCCTAACTCTTCGTTTGTCTTCGTCTTTTTATCCGTTGCTGTTTGCAGAGTTTGCTGTGTTGCAGTACCTGCAGGCAGCCTCGGTTAGTTGTTGGCCTATGTCTTGAGTTGTTGTTGATCCAGGGGGCTCGTGGGGGGCCTTCCCGGAAAAGTTGTGCCGGGGCTCGGGGTTCTTTTCGTTGGGGTAGGCCATTAGTGCCAGATTCGGGGCAGGCGCAGCCTTCGGTTCCGGCTGTTGCTGGTCGGCGCGGGGATCGCCCTCGTAGCCGCTCGGGTTTTTGCAAGGCGCGTCGGTCCTTTCGCAGTTCGTTCCATTGATGGGGCGATGGGGAGACCGGCTCGCCCTGTTTACTCGCGGCTGGTCCCACGATTCATGGGCTTTTCGGATCGTTTCGCACGGCCTGTGGTGGAGTTGGGTGGCTCCTCCTCCTCCCTTGGAGGGTTTGGGGCTGGCGGGGCAGACCTCTTCCCCTGCGCTCTGTCGGGTCATCTCGGAGTGGATTCGCTT
Organism: Procambarus clarkii; assembly: GCF_040958095.1. NCBI lineage: Eukaryota > Metazoa > Arthropoda > Malacostraca > Decapoda > Cambaridae > Procambarus > Procambarus clarkii. The sequence continues at coordinate 26,801,014 of NC_091187.1, forward strand.
GGGCGTGGTCGAGACGACGACATCCCTCAGGTGGGTTTCCCGCCTGTTTCCGGTCCTGAAACGAGACTGTGCGGACCTCCGGTTCATTCTGGACTTATCCCGTCTGAACCCGTGGGTTTCTTGCCCCTCCTTCCGGATGACTACTCTATCCCAGGTCCGTCTTGTCTTGGAGCAGGGCGCTTGGATGGTGTCCCTGGACCTCAAGGATGCATATTGTCACGTCCCGGTGCCAATACGTTCATCCAAAGGTTCAAGGACTGGCTCGGTTTTGTTGTGGGGCATCAAGGTTACCACTTTCGTTGTCTCCCTTTCAGGTTGAATCAGGCACCTTTCGTTTTCACGCAACTTACTCGGGTCATTGTGTCCCGCCTGCGTCTGTTAGGTGTTCGGGTTCTGGCCTACCTTGACGACTGGCTGGTTTGGGCTCCCAGCCAGTCCATGTATCTGCTCGCCAGGGATTTGGTTCTTTCCCAGCTTGCCGGGTTCGTGTTCTTAGTGAACTGGAGGAAGTTCCATCTGGTTCCCTCTCAGGTTCGGTCTTGGCTGGGTTTGGTTTGGGATGCTCGCACTGCTTCCATATCTCTGCCTCCGGTGGCTCTGCTTCGCCCGCGATCCCGCCTTCATCTGTTTTCGGGGGGTTCCCGGGTCACGTGGTGGTTGCTCGAGTGTTTGTGCGGGAGCCTGAACTTTGCCATGATGGTCTACCTGTCAGGTTGGGTGTGGCTTTGTCGACTGTTCTGGTTCCTAAGGGGACGTCCCTTCCGCCTCTCTCGCGACCGTTGTGTTCAGCCTCCGGGGGCTTTGCGTTGGTTGCTGCGTCGCTGGCTTCCTCTTCAGGTTTTTCGGGGTTCAGTGCCGTGGCGCCTGCCGAGCCCTCGCTCTATGTATTCACGGACGCGTCGTCTCTTGGCTGGGGCTTTGTGACCAGTGCTCACCAGGCCAGCCACAGACGGTGGGGTCTGTCATTCCGTCGGGCTCACAGCACGGTCAGAGGCGACAATGTGGATGTCGCTCCGGCGGGTTCGAGTCGCTCACTGATCGAGGATCAGGCTCCATTCGGACTGCTCCCCGGTGGTTCATTGCCTGAACCAAGGGGGTTCAATGCAGTCCTTGGTTCTTTGGGCCTGGTCGCTTTGGGTGACTTGTCTGCTGAGTTCTCGGGGTTTGGCTTGCCTGGCAGTTCACGTCCGGGGGGTGTCCAACATCCTGGTGGACGGCCTGTCCCAGTTCCTTCCCCTTTCCACGGAATGGATGGTCAACGCCGACTCCTACAGTTGGCTGTGCCAGACGTTCGGGACTTGGGACGTGGATCTCTTTGCGTCGGCGTGGTCGAGGCGTCGAGGTATGGTTACCTGTACCTCTTTCCCTTGGGTTCAGCTGTTGCTCCAGGTCCTGGCTCGCTTGGAGGCTTACCTGGTTGGATTGTCCTTTTGGTTCCTTGGTGGCCGGCCCAGCCTTGGTTTCAGGCGCTGCTTGCTCGGTGTCCAAACCCGAGGGTTTTCCCGCGGCTCCCCCTCTTTCAGCAGATCGGTCCTGCCCGGTACGAGGCTGATTCGGTCTTCTCCTCGAGTTTTCACGTCTGGTGTTTTTGACTTGGGTTTATCATCACTTGTATGGTGCGCATGTGGCTTCGTTGTTGGTTTCCCACCTGCGTGCTTCGTCTCAGAGGCAGTATGAGGTTTCCTGGCAGTCCTTCCATTTCTTCCTCTCACTGCGTAGGTGTTCTTCGGTCTCTGATAGGGTTGTTCTGTCCTTTCTCTCTTGGTTGTTTCAGGACCATCATCTGATGCCTAATACTGTCGCCTCATATCATGTGGCGCTGGTGGAGTTGTTGATGCTTGGTTGGTCAGGCCGGGGGTGCATCATGTGTTGTGTCCGGTTGCGGCTCTCCGCCGTTATTTGAACGCCATGGCTTCGGTGGCCGGGGATGCGCTCTAGGTTGATCTGGTTTCCCTTTTTCCTGTTCCCGGGCTCGGGTCTCACAGGTTGTCCGCAGGGTTAGGTCTAGCCAACCTGCAGTCTATCCTGTGTCCACGATGTTCATAAGTTTGCTGCTTTGACTGCCATTTTTGGCAACATACCTTGGGTGGACATTCGGGCCCAGGGTTTTTGGAGGTCGAACAGGGTCCTGGCCGCTCCTGTAGTCGCAGACATTCTCTTTGGTTGTAAGACCTTCCACTAGACCATCAATTTGATCTACTTTTGCTTCTTCTACGGCTCTTTCTGTCCTAGATGTTATCTCCTTTTCTTTGCAACCAAAAATTAATAGGGACTCACATCGATCGACTGTGTTTTGCACCAATTTCGGGTTTGATGCGGGGATGCACTTTGAGTTGACCCGGTTTTCCTTCTAACCTATTCCAGGGTTTGGGGTCTCCCAGGTTGTCCGCAGGATTATTTGGTCCAGTCAGCCTGCGGTCTATCCTCGTGCCCATGGTGTTCGTAAGTTTGCTGCGTTGGCTGCCGTCTTTGGTAACATGTCTTGGACTGACATTCGGGCATAAGGTTTTTGAAGGTCGATCAGGGTTCGGGCCACTCACTACCTAGTCAGTGTTCCTGGTCCTAGTCGGGCATGTGTCACATTGGGTCGGAAATTGCAGTCAGTTGTCTCAACCTCAAGATGAGGAGCGAGTGGCGACTGCATCCCGGGTAAGTCCCTCTTGTTTTATCTTTGGTTAAGTAGCTCCGGGGAGCCGAAGGGGCTCCTCCCTTAGAAAACCAGCGTTGAATGTAATGAAATGCCATTTTCTGGGTGAGACCTGGAGACTCCCCGGCAACCCTCCCTCCCTCCGGCTCGGCAGTTTTCATGAGTTTTGACATCCAGCCTCAGAACTGGGGGTGTGAATAGCCAGCACGGGGTCTGGGGCACAGCTCCTCCACCTTTCCCCTCTTGGGAAGGGAGGGAGCTGTGCAGATAGATGCGCGGTGACAGTTGTGATGTCATGCTCGGTTTTAGTTTGGAGCGTTTTGTCCAACAGTTCGTCTTTCAGTAGCAATATTTTATCCAGATAGGGATTATTTTGGGGCGCCTACTTTTCTGGGAGCCTGACTCAGTTATGGCAGACATAGAATGCTTCCAACCACACACGGGTGTCAATAGGCTATTGCTCATTGTGCCTCTCTGAGGGGGGAAGGGGGCCAGATTCTGGCTCGTGGTCCCTGGTAAGTCTAAGAACTCCATTCGCTTGACTGATGTCAGGGTCTAATACATTTATATCAGCCCGAATAGCTCCAGGGAGCATCCGGGTCTCACCCAGAAAATGGCATTTGATTACATTCAACGCTGGTTTATTGCACTCAATGCTCTATTCTTATATGTGGCTAATTTAAATGGATGAAATATTTTCTTATGTTGTATGTCTGTACATGTACTTTAATTTTTCCAAATGCCATTTCAGTACAAAATGACTGGTTTTATTAACTCTATAATATACAGTTCAGTATTCTTTTTTATTGTTAAAGTTTCATGTCATTACCATTACACCCCTATTCTATTAGTCTGATAATCATATACAGTGGTACCTTTGTTTACGAATTTAATCCGTTCCCAGAGATGGTTTGTCAACCGAAAATTCGTAAACAGAAACAAATTTTCTCATAATAAATAATGTAAATTGGATTAATCTGTTCCACACTCCCATAAATATTAACTTCATAATACATTTTATATATAATACTGCTCATATTTTGTACTACTGTACAGTATATCATACCTCTATTGAGAACTGTTGTTGGCGTATGGAAGACGGTGAGGAGAGGTGGAGGAGGAGAGGTGATAGTGTTTGGAACAGGAGTCCCCCTTCCATTATAACATCAGGCAGTGATGCCATTTCTGGGGTACTCTCTCGTCTACGTTTTGCAGGCATACCACTTGGACCTGGTTGTGGCTCACTGCTTGCTTATCTTAGTAAAAATCTGTCTATAGACATTTGTTTTTCCACATGCCTCACAACACTATGAATGCTAATTCTTTTTCTAATTTTATCAAACCATCCCCTGCTCATCTTAAATGCTTTCATATCTACATCACTCATACCAGGGGTTTTCCTTATAAGATCTTTATGAAATAGCCTCTCTTTTTCACAAATGAGGGGCTCTGAAACACTTCAGAGACCCATGGTGCAATATATAATAAGAACTTTTATGTTCAGAAACCAAAAAAAGCACAAAAACAATGAAATTCTTCACAAAGAATTAAAGCGCGGTCGTCACTAGGCAGGAGACACTGATAAACTTAAATGCGCCACGCACTAAGTTGACCCATACATGTATCAAGAAACTTGAGCTCGTAACCCTAAAAATTCTTAAAGAGGGACGTTCGTCAATCGAGGTTCCACTGTATATTGTTTTTATTACTTACTGTAATGTGCATCAGGGTACAAGCAAAGCTCTCATTAGGGTAGCTCTATTTATGGCTCTTGAAATGCCAGTCTCACTTGTGGCATGTTAATGATATCATGCCATTTGCTGCAACACTTTTACATCTTGTCACCTTATCCTGGTGGAACTGGACCATGGAAAGTAGGCCACGTTAGTATAAGTTTGATCTGTATGTAATCTTCCTCCTGTATTAAATTATATTGTGTTTTCAGAGATGAATTCGATATAGTATTTTCGCTTGGGGAAGTGAATCGTTCACCTATCATCCATGTGGAACACAAGCTTGGTCTAGAGTCATGGTGTGTCAAGCATGTTTATGCCTATGCATATTCCAAGATCCTCGAGGCTAAGCAGTCAAAAAGACGAGAAGGTTCGTTTTCCTTTATACAGTATTTCTTGCTTTACAATTTGCTAGAATTATTTTAAGGTCATTATGAAACAAGCATGCAATTACTTGATTAAGTAATCTTCCTAGTGGTTCTTCCTTCCATATGGTTTTGCAATGTTTTCTGAGTATGGCCCCACTGGTAGTAATATTAATATTAGTAATATAAGTAAGTCCCCTGTAATATTATAAGTGTATACTGTATTTGTCCATTGTCTGGTAACAATGTAAATGTATACAATACTTGTCCATAGGCTGGAAGCATTATAAGTGTATACAGTATATATTTGTCCATAGGTCTGGTAGCATTATTAGTGTATTCGGTACTCATCTATAGGTTTGGTAGCATTTTAAGTCTATATAGTACTTATCTATAGGCCTGGTAGCAGTATATGTGTGTACAGTACTCACCTAGTTAGGCTTGAGTGGGGTTGAGCTTTGGCTCTTTAGTCCCGCCTTTCGACTGTCAGTCAACTGGTAATAAAACCTAAGTGTAGTTACAGGAAGAGAACTATGCTGGTGGTTTCCCCATCTTCCCAGCACTCTTTGTCATATAACACTTTGAAATTACTGACAGTTTTGGCCTCCACCACCTTCTCGCTTAACTTGTTCCAACCGTCTACCACTCTGTTTGCGAAAAGTGAATTTTCTTATATTTCTTCGGCAGCTTTGTTTAGTTACAGTACTTTAAATCTATGACCTCTTGTTCATGAAGTTCCAGGTCTCAGGAAATCTTCCCTATCAATTTTAATGATTCCCATTATTATTTTGTACTTAGTGATCATATCTCTTTTTTTCTTCTGTCTTCTAGTTTTGGCATATTTAATGTCTCTAACCTCTCCTAGTATCTTGTTTTTCAGTTCTAGGAGCCATTTAGTTGCATGTCTTTGCATCTTTTCCAGTTTGTTGATGTGCTTCCTAAATATGGGCACCATACAACCGCTGCATATTCCAGCTTTGGTCTAATAATAGTCGTGAACAATTTCATTAGTATTTCGCCATACATGTGTTTAAAAACCGTTATGAAGTTAGAAAGTGTAGCATAGGCTCCTCACACAAAGTTGTGGTCCTTAGGTGATAACCCTCTGTCTAGAACCACCTCTATATCTATTTCTTTATCAGAATTCTTTAAAGATTGCCGGGCCACCACGCACTAGGTCGGCCATACGCATATCAACAAACTCATTTCCCGAGGGAAAGCGAGTAACCTGATTTGAATTTTCCGAAGAAATTGGGCTCGTAACCCGAAAAGTTCGTAAATACTGTAACCCCGCGATTATCCGGGATTCAAACATCCGGAAAATGCCCTTATACGGCCAAAATTGTGATCGGATAAAGTTATCACAATATCCGGCCAAAATGGCCACAGGAACCGGATAAAAGCTGGTTTGGCCGGATGAATATTCGGCCATACCGTATTAATCCCGTCTGTGGCTCTAGACGCATGGTGGAGGAGGGGGTGGGGTGGGTGGGTGGTTTTGGGAGGGTGGGAGGGGTGCGTCGGAAGGGACCACTTGGGTACAGGAATTACCATTAATTTTAAAACACTTAATCATAGCCAAAAATAACTGAAATAAGTACTAGTAATTATGTAATAACAAATAAATAAGTTTCCTAAAAGTAATGTGCACAGGCTGAAGTTTCCTTCAAAAATATTGTGAGTTATTTTCCTCCTGGCGGCCTACGTAACGTGCTATAGCTGCCCCACCCCAAGTGGACCTGTCCAACACTGGTCAACCCGTGTGCATCCGTCCCTCCTGTTATACACAGTGCTGCGCCATTAGTGAAATATTTTTTTAAATAACTTTTTATTTTCATAGTAACTTTGAACATTTTTGGCCAAGATTATGTCTGGTAGCAGCATCAATCGTTCTGGAGGTGTTAAGAGGAAGAAAGTTGTCCTAAAAATTAAAGACAAGTTACTATTATACACCTCAACCAGTGCGGCATCACAGTGCTGCTCCATTAGTGAAATATTTTTTTAAATAACTTTTTTATTTTATAGTAACTTTTGAACATTTTTGGCCAAGAATATGTCTGGTAGCAGCATCAATCGTTCTGGAGGTGTTAAGAGGAGGAAGGTTGTCGTAGCAATTAAAGACAAGTTATGTGTTGTTCAACCAGTGAGGCGTCACAGGCAGCCAAATGCCGTCAAGTGAGGCGCCACAGGCAAGCCAAGCGCCTTCAACAAGTGAGGCGCAAGCAAGCAAGCGCCTTCAACAAGCGAGGCGTCACAGGCAGCCAAATGCCGTCAAGTGAGGCGCCACAGGCAAGCCAAGCGCCTTCAACAAGTGAGGCGCAAGCAAGCAAGTGCCTTCAACAAGCGAGGCGTCACAAGCAAGCCAAATGCCTTCAACAAGTGAGGGCATGCAAGCGTTTCAACAAGTGAGGCATCACAGGCAAGCCAAGCGCCTTCAACAAGTGAGGCGCAAGCAAGCGCCTTTAACAAGTGAGGCATCACAGGCAAGCCAAGCGCCTTCAACAAGTGAGGGCATGCAAGCGTTTCAACAAGTGAGGTGCATGGAAGCGCCTTCAACAAGCAAGGCCTCACAGGCAACCCAAATGCCTTCAACCAGTGAGGCTTCAGCAGCTGGCAGTCAAAACTAACTTTGCTTAATGAACTGTACAGTAATTTTAAGTGTTAATTTTAGTGTTGTGTTAGCATAGGTTACGTAAATTGTTAAGAATTCTTAACTTCAAGATGTGTGGCATCAATCAAGAAGACGAACACCATCAAGGTAAGTTGAGTTTTCTAGTTGAATATTTAATAATTATATGTGGCAAGGCAATTCAAATTATGTTGTTTTGTAGTATAAAGGTAGTTGGAAATTGTCACTTTTGGACTCGTAGGTGAAAAAGTACCATTATCCGAAAAATGTGATAATCCGGCTGGGGGTCCTTCCCATATAGTCCGGATGATAGAGTGGAGACAGTAGAGGCACTCGTAAGCACTGTATATATGATTTGCGCCATTCTGTGACAGTTACTCGCTACATACATGTATGTTTTGCGCTGTTTAAGGATTAAGGACATGGCATACGTTCTGTCAGTTGTGGCATACACTTGAGTGGCGAGAGGCTCTTACGGTTGTTCTGGTTTACCTGGGGGGCGAGTTTGAACGCCTCGATGCATGTTCGCCTCTGCCCTTCCTTGGGATGTCGGCCTGGTGCAGCTGCACGTGCAAGTTCCCTCCTTTTCAGCAGCCCTGGTAATTACCTAAGTGTAGTTACAGGATGAGAGCTACGCTCGTGGTGTCCCGTCTTCCCAGCACTGTTTGTCATATAACGCTTTGAAACTACTGATAGTCTTGGCCTCCACCACCTTCTCACCTAACTTGTTCCAACCGTCTACCACTCTGTTTGTGAAAGTGAATTTTCTTATATTTCTTTGGCATCTGTGTTTAGCTAGTTTATATCTATGACCTCTTGTTCTTAAGTTCCAGGTCTCAGGAAATCTTCCCTATCGATTTTATCAATTCCTGTTACTATTTTGTATGTAGTGATCATATCACCTCTTTTTCTTCTGTCTTCCAGTTTTGGCATATTTAATGCCTCTAACCTCTCTTCGTAGCTCTTTCCCTTCAGTTCTGGGAGCCACTTAGTAGCATGTCTTTGCACCTTTTCCAGTTTGTTGATGTGCTTCTTAAGATATGGGCACCACACAACCGCTGCATATTCTAGCTTTGGCCTAACAAAAGTCGTGAACAATTTCTTTAGTATATCACCATCCATGTATTTAACCCCCTAACTGCGTTGCCTCCAAATGTGACACCCCGCAGTGCGCAGGAAATAAATTCTCTGGAAAAAATTCTTTTTTCTTTTTAAAGTGTCAAAAACCCTTTCCTGAGTATGGGTATGTAAAAAAAAAATCGAAATTGTACTTACTTTGGCTGCTATGGGGTCCGGAAGTTGGGGTGTGACGTCATCATTCCCCGTGCGCCCGTGGCGTAAGCTCTCGGAGGCGGTGGGGCGCTCGGGGCGGGGCGCGCGAGTTGCCGTGAATATATTTTTGTTAATTTATTGCGCACATTTCCAAATACATTTTCATTGTTTTTATGTGCCAATCCAATGTATAATGAACACGTACACTATAATATCGCAGTACAACATCCGTACTGTCCGTAGACACTGTGTTACGTGCATCGCAAACAAGTTCACTTATCCTGCACAATTTCCAATGTATCATGCCAAATAAATTTATATTTACACTTTATATACACACTGTACAGTATCACACACTATATACACACACACCATAAACACACTCAGTACTCCGCGAGTGTGTGATATGCTGCGAAACAGCCAACGGGGCAGAGTGGCACCTTACACTCCACGCACCAGGTGCTGATACATCTTCGTTTCTGTTCTCTGCGGGTAGTGTTCCTGCATACTATACAGGCACATTTACCCTTCTCCCGTGATGCTGTGCCTGGCATATACTCGAGCATATGTACTCCGAAGTTCTCATTACCCTTCAATCTGTCTGGAGCTGCATGTGGCATTGTGGCTTGCACTCCGCGTGGTACAACAGAACCCTCCTTGCCATACTTTACTAGCAGCTGTGACACAACACCAGCACTGAATGTACGTATAGACGGTCTCCTGCCAGATTTTACTAAGTACATATTGAAGCAGTTGAGCACTGCAACATCCATGAGGTGGAAGAAGAACTTTTTAGTCCACTTCACAGACTTGCGCACGCACTCCACTCCACCAAGCATCATGTCACACTTATCGACGAGGCGCATGTTCACGTTATAGTCTATGACACAGTCTGGCTTATACACGGTGTTGCGTGTCTGAAAGTGGACTTTCCCACTGTCCAACATGGCACCGGTGTGAATCGTAGTCAACATATTCACCTCGCGTCTGTCCTTCCACCGCACTGACAGCGTATTGTCACACTTGCGCAGCTGGCACTCACCCACGGCTATAGCTATACCGAACACTGGCATTTCCTTCCTGTGGCTCTTCACAGTGCCACATACGCCGGTGTTGTGGGCAAGGAGGTATCTGGTCAATAAGGGGCTGGTGTAATAGTTGTCGGTGTACAGTACATGCCCCTTGTTCAGCAACGGTTCCATCAGGGTTTTTACAACACTGCCAGAGAACCCGTGTTCATCTTGAGCCGGTATGTCGACGTCTGTACCAGAATATAATATCATGTCCAAGACAATACCAGTCTCACAGTCGCATAGCACAAAAAACTTCAGTCCAAATCGGTGCCGCTTTGATGGAATGTACTGCTTGAATGCCAGTCGCCCCTTGAACAGTACAAGCGACTCGTCAATAACCACATTCTGTCCAGGTACAAAATAATCCCTGAACTTCCCTCTCATGTCACTGAACATCTTCCGTACTTTCCACAGTCTGTCGTGTCTGTCCTCATTTGCATTATTCTCGAAATGCAGGCACCTGAGAATCAAGAGATACCTATCACGCGACATGTACCGGTTGAACACAGGCGATGGAACAAGGCTGTCTTTGCTCCAATAATCTTGGATGACAGCTTTCTCAGAGTGCTTCATCATCATACAGAGTGCCAGAAACACGTACATTTCGTCGATTGTCGTGTCCTTCCATCGTGTGAGCCGTGAGGCAGGTAAAATGCCTTCGTCTATGAGGCAGTGAGCGAACCTGTTTGTCTCAGTGACAAGATGCGTCATGAATGTCAAAATATGCCTGAAAATATTCCATGTCTGCCATATCATCACCAGTATATGGGAATAATGGTGTAACACCAAAATCGCTATCATCAAATGTTGGTATTTGAGGGACAAATGTGGTGCAATCCTCCCACACAAGTACACCAGGGGGTTTGGTGTTGGCGCCAACACCACGGCCAACACCACCACGAGCACCAAAACTACGGCTACGTCGTCCGCTGCTTCTGCTGGAGCTGCGTGAGGGTATGCTAGGCGCTGAGGCAGATTTACGTACTGTAGACCTACCACGAATAAATGATGTTGAGGGGCCACTGTTGTTGTCCACATGCTGTGAGGCACGCTGCCGCCTGCCGCGGCGTGTTGCTGAGGTAGCAAAACCCCGCCTGGTAACACCACCACTGCTCGTACTCGGGTCGTCCACACTACTCGTATCGGAGCCAATGTCACTGAAGCCCGAGAAAGATTCGTCACATGTACTATCACTGAATAAACTACTAGCGTCTGGGGACATACATGATGGTGGTGATGATAACGGTGTTGACCCAGGGCGGCGAGGCAGGCCGGGCGAGGCACGAGTACCCCACACACTCGCCAGATCTTCCAATTCTGTCTCTTCCTCACTCGTATCAGATCTCTGAGTTAGGTCTTTATCTGGATCATAGTCCAGGTCATCATCCAGAGCACCGTCATCATACAAAATATCGCGTATTTCCTCCTCAGAGAGTCGTTTTCCATGACCGCGGGTCACTGTGGAGTGGGAGCTCGTAGAGGATGCGTCAGACATGGTTGCTGCCGTGAAACTGAGGCTCCCCACGGCCGCAGGGCATGCTGGGATTTTTTTTTAAGATGGCGGACGATCACTGGGGCCCCCACCCACCCATACCATACCTGCGTCACCGCGCGCCAGTTTTGAATGGAACGTGAAAAATCAAAATACCTGGAGGCGCGTTGCGCAAACCAGACGCGAGCCTGCAGGCGCGTTGCGCAGTTTAAGGGTTAAAAGCAATTCTGAAGTTAGAAAGTGTAGCATAGGCTCCTCGCACAATATTCTTTATGTGGTTCTCAGGTGATAGTTTTCTATCTAGAACCACCCCTAGATCTTTCTTTATCAGAATTCTTTAAAGATTTCTCACATAATATATAGGTTGTGTGGGGTCTATGTTCTCCTATTCCACATTCCATAACATGGCATTTATTAACATTAAATTCCATTTGCCAAGTGGTGCTCCATATACTTATTTTGTCCAGGTCATCTTGAAGGGCATGACAATCATCTAAGTTTCTTATCCTTCCTATTATCTTAGCATCATCAGCAAACATGTTCATATAATTCTGTATACCAACTGGTAGATCATTTATGTAGACAATAAACATCACTGGTGCAAGAACTGAACCCTGTGGTACTCCACTTGTGACATTTCTCCAGTCCATAGCGGACTGGAGAAATACCACTACCACTACCACTGTAGTGGTAGCGGAGGATTTGTGCGCCCGTGGTCATTTGGCTTCGGTCCTGCATTTCATTTCCCTTCTTGAGCTTATTGGAATGTCCCGATTCATCTGGGGTTCAGGGAGTGGCTCGGTTTTGTTGTGGGGGCATCAGGCTTACCACTTTCGTTGCATTCCATTCGGATTGAATCTGGCACCTCGCACTTTCACACACCTTCCCAGGTAATTATGGCCTGTTTGCGTCTCTTGGGGGTTCCGGTTCTGGCCCACCTTGACTACTGGCTGTTATGGGCTCCCAGCTAATCTTCGTGTGTGCTCGCCAGGGATTTGGTTCTTTCCCAGCTCGCCGGGTTCGGGTTCTTGGTAAACTGGAGGAAGTCTAATTTGGGTTCCCTCTCGGGTTTGGACTTGGGTGGGTCTTGTGTGGGACTCTTGGACCTCTTCTGTATCTCTTCCTCCAAAGGCTCTGCTGTGGTGAGGTCCCTCCATTGGCTGTTTCTGGAGGGCTCCCGGGTCACGAGGCGATTGCTCGAGAGTTTGTGCGGGAATTTGAACTTTGCTGTGTTGGTCTATCTGCCGGACTGGGTTTAGCTTTGTTGGCTGTTCTGGTTCCTTCGGAGTCTCCCCTTCCGCTTCTCTCTTGATTGCAGGGTTCACTCTCCTGGTGCCTTATGTTGGCTGCTGCGTCACCGGCTTCCTCTTCGGATTTTTCGGGGTTCAGTGCTTTGGCGCACTGAACCCACGGTGCGCCGTGGGTTCAGGGCCCACACCACGGTGCGGGAGTTCACGGTGATGTGGATGTCTCTTCGGAGGATTCTGGTCATTCGTGGATCGACAATTCGGCTTCTTTCGGACTGCAATCTGGTAGTTCATTGTCTGAATCGAGAGGGTTCGATTCGGTCCTTGGTTCTTTGGGGCTGGTCGCTTCAGGTAACTCGTCTGCTGAGTTAATTCACGTTCGGGGGGTGTCCATCATCATCTTATGCCCAATACTGTCGTCTCATATTGTGTGGTACTGGCGGAGCTGTTTCAGCTTGCGTTTGGGGTGGATGTTACTTCTGCTCTGTTCTGTAAGCTGTCTCATGCATTGTTTCACCTCCGGCCTGCTCATGCACCGCCTGAGCCATCCTGGTCATTGGACAGGGTGCTCACATTTCAGTCTTCTCCTTGGTTTGTTGTGCCCCCTTTGGTTCAAGATTGTTTTTCGAAGCCCCTTTTTCTGTTGGCATTTGCCTCTGGGGGTTGGGTTGGGAAGATCCATGCTCTCCTCCGGCGCAGAGGTTTCTGCTCGTTTGGTCCTGGTGGTAGGTGTTCTCGTTTGCAGCCGTCTCCTTCTTTTCTGACAAAGAATGAGATGGCTAGCTGTTTACCGGAGGAGTCCTTGGGTTGTGGATGCTTGGTCCACTTCACTGTTTTCCGTAAACACTCGACAGCACCCACCATCATGTCACAATTATCAACCAAATACATGTTGATATTATAGTCCAGAACACAATCTGGTTTATATATTTGTTCTTTGGTTACTTTGTTCACCTTGTCATTGTTCACCATTGCACCAGTAATTACCTAAGTGTAGTTACAGGATAAGAGCCATGCTCATGGTGTCCCGTCTTCTCAGCACTCTTTGTCATATAATGCTTTGAAATTACTGATGGTTTTGGCCTCCACCATTTTCTCACCTAACTTGTTCCAACCGTCTACCTCTCCGTTTACAAAAGTGAATTTTCTTATATTTCTCCAGCAGCTTTGTTTCGTTATTTTAAATCTATGACCTCTTGTCCTTGAAGTTCTGGGTCAGGAATTCTTCCTTATCAATTTTATCGATTCCTGTTACTATTTTGTACGTAGTGATCATATCGCCTCTTTTTCTTCTATCTTCTAGCTTTTGCATATTTAACCCTCAAATTGTGAGGGGTCCAAATGGCTTCAACACTCCACAGGTGCAACAAAAGAATTTTTTTTTTTCTTTTTAATCCCTGATCATACAGAGGCATATTTGTGTTCCCTGAGCACGGGAAAAATAATACAAAAATTTAATTGTACATACCAACGATGTAAATGAGCCGAGAAGTCTGTTGATGACATCACGCCTCATCTTTGCTGGAGCGCTGTGCGCCCGGGATGAGTCAGGCACGACGGAGAAGGAGCCAGAGTTGCAGTGAATTTATTTTCGTGGCATTATTTACAGTATCTATGGCATATTTTACACCCATTTTTTTTCACTGGTGTGGTTCAATATGTTCTCACTTGACGATTTGTTATTATAGAACTGTTATCAATGTATATTATATCCACATATTAGTGTGACAAGTATTTGCACAAAAATGTCTTATTTTCAATAAAATATACTATTTCTTATTATTTATTTTCAATATTTACACCCACTTATTCTGTATTTACATGTTTTTGCACCAGTCTTGAACATTTAGAACTCAGCAAGACTGTGATACTCGTCAAAACATTTGACATAACACAGAGGGACCTGACACGCTGTGCACCAAGTCATCACCATTTTTCATTTCTGTTGCCTCTTGGTTGTTGTCTTGCATACAATGCACTCATGCTAGCCAACAGCACGCTTTGCAGTTGGTGGTAAATACCTGAGATTGTGTGACAAAGGCACCCTTGAAAGCGAGCCTGGGTGTTGGAGCATGGTGCAATACTAGGTTCAGAATGGGCCTCTGTATGCCAGGAATTACATTGCCAAATTTCTCTAGTAATTGTGTCACTACAGTAAAACTGAATGCACGGAAATTTTGTTTACCACCTGTTTTGACAGGATACATATTGTAACTGTTCAACATTGTTACATCAACAAGGTGGAAAAACATTTTCTTGGTCCACTTCACTGTTTTCCGTACACACACTATTGCCCCCACCATTTTATCACATTTATCCACCAAACGCATGTTGATGTTATAGTCCAAGACATAATCTGGCTTATAGATTATTTGTTTTGTTGTTCTGTTCACCTTGCCACTGTCCAATATTGTACCATTGTGAATGCTGATCAACATGTTCACTTCACGCCTGTCTTTCCACCGCACTGAAAGCATTGCACCTGTTTTCCTTAGCTTGCAATCACCAACCTGCATAGCATTGTGACACTGGTATTTCCCTTCGTTTTGCCTTCACTGTGCCACACACTCCAATTCTATTATCAGGCAAGAGCCTAGTTAGCAAGGGACAGGTATAATAGTTACCTGTGTATAATATGTGGCCCTTGTTCAGATATGGTGCAAGCAGTGACTTCACAACACTACCTGAGAAGCCATGTTGGTCATTTGCAGGAATGTCTACATTTGTACCTGTATACATGATCATGTGTTACACAATTCCTGTTTCACAGTCACATAGTACAAAGAATTTCAATCCAAATCGGTGGCATTTGGAGGGAATATACTGCTTGAAGGCAAGACATCCTTTGAAAAGCACAAAGGATTCGTAAATCACAAGCTTCTGAGCTGGTACATAGAAATCCCTGTACTTTCCAATAAGTTCATTCAGGACGTGCCTTACCTTCCAAAGTCTAACATCATCATTCTGGTCTTCATCATTTGCAAAATGAAGACACCTGAGGATTATCGCAAATCTGTCTCGAGACATATATTTATATTCGAGACATTCAACAACCCTTGTTGTTGAATGCTGTAGGCATATGGAAGATGGTGAGGAGGGGGAAGAGGAGAGGTGTTACTGTTTGGAAGGGGAGTCCCCCTTCCATTATAACATCAGGCAGTGAGGACCTTTCTGGTGTGCACTCCCTGGCACGTTTTTCCTGAGTACCACTAGGTCCTGGTTGTGGCTCACTGCTGGATTTTTTCACAAATCTGTCCATGGAAGTTTTTTTTTTTCCTTCTTCGCAAGCTGTCTCTGTAGTAAGGCATCACATTGTCATTGAAAAGATTAAGGCAACGGCCTACTACAGCTTTCTCTTGGTGAGTCTTTTCAATAAAAATTTGCATCTCTTCCCACATCTGACACACCTTAATTTCTGCAGAAGGGACATTCGCTACTGCCTCCTCCTCCTCCACTGGAGAAACATCATCAGCTGGGTTGTCTTGCTGTTCCTTTTGAAGGGCTTGGAGTTCTTCGGTGGTCAGTTCTTCGTTGTGTTCTTCCACCAACTCCTCCACATCATCACCATCCAATTTCAAGCCCATTTGCTGGCCCAGAGTAACAATTTCCTCAACAATAGGCACATCATTTACAGGCTCAAACCCCTCAAAGTCTAGTTCTGTCACACATTCAGACCACAATTTTCTCCAGCCAGAGATCAGGGTTCTTTGAGTCACTTCTTGCCAGGCTTTGTCAATGAGTTTTAAAGCACTACAAATGTTAAAATGGTCTTTCCAGAACTCTTTGAGAATGAGGTTTGTGGCTTCAGTCACTTCAAAACATTTCCAGAAAAGTGCCCTTTCATACAGTCTCTTAAAATTTGCTATGATTTTCTGGTCCATAGGCTGAATTAGAGGAGTGGTGTTAGGAGGAAGGAACTTTATTGTGAGAAATTTACTGTATCTGTGCATCAATTCATCTTCCAATCCTGGAGGATGAGCAGGAGTATTATTGAGGAGAAGCAGGACCTTGAGTGGCAGATGTTTCTCCTGCAGAATGAAGTGCAGGGCACGGCATTTCATTCACCCACTCCGAAAAAAAAATCCTAGTCACCCATGCCCTTTTATTAGCCTTCCACATCACACTCATTTGGGTTTTCTGCATTTTATACTGTTTGAAAACCCTTGCATTTTCAGAATGATACACTAGCAAGGGTTTGATTTTCAAATCGCCACTCACATTTGAACACAGCACAAGCGTAAACCTGTCTTTCATAGGCTTGTATCCGGGCAAGGATTTTTCCTCCTTGGTAATGTATGTCCTCTTAGGCAATCTTTTTCAGAACAGTCCTGTTTCGTCACAATTAAACACTTTTTGTGGTAGGTATCCCTCAGCCTCTGCAAACTCTTTAAATTCTTCAATAAATTGTTCAGCGGCTGGTTTGTCTGAGCTGGCTGCCTCCCCATGCCTCGCAACACTATGGATACCACTTCTTTTTCTAAATTTTTCAAACCAGCCCCTGCTTGCCTTAAACTCTTTTCGTATCTGCATCACTCGTTCCAGGGGTTTTCTTTACAAGGTCTTCGTGCAATACCCTGGCTTTCTCACAAATGATGGCCTCCGAAACACTATCACCCTTTAACTCCTTGTTGTGTATCCAAATTAATAACAACTATTCCACTTCTTCAAGTATTTGTGGTCTTTGTTTCGTCATTGTTCTTACGCCTTTTGCCACTTTTGCACTCATAATGTCCTTTTTCTTCTTAAGTATAGTGCATATTGTTGACGTGGCTTCATTGTACTGGCTACAAAGTTCAATAACACGTGTACCATTTTCATGCTTCCAAATGCCTCTTGTTTCTCCTCTATTGTCATCCTCACATGGGCTTTCTTGCCTTGATCCTTATCACTGACTTTCTTGGGACCCATGGTGAGATATATAATAACAACTTTTCTGGGGGGAGCCCCGTCAGCTCCCCGGAGCTATCCCAGGCTGATATGCTAATGTCAGACTTTGGCATCAGTCATGTGTATGGAGTTCTTTGGCCTACCGGGGACCACGGCCAGAACCGGGCCCCCTCAGAGAGGCAAGGGGAGCAATGGCCTATAGAAGCCCCCGTGTGGTTGGAAGCATTCTATGTCTGCCATCGACCGGAACAGGCACCCAGAAAGGTAAGCGCCTCAAAACA
Source organism: Procambarus clarkii (assembly GCF_040958095.1). Lineage (NCBI taxonomy): Eukaryota > Metazoa > Arthropoda > Malacostraca > Decapoda > Cambaridae > Procambarus > Procambarus clarkii. The sequence continues at coordinate 26,818,640 of NC_091187.1, forward strand.
AATCCCTATTCTGGTTAAAATTGCCACCAAAAGCCGAACTAGTAGATAGAACTCCCCAACCGAAAACAAGCAACTAGTGTGACGTCGCACACCACCGCGCCGCTGTCTGCGCAGCTCCCCCCTTCCCGGGAGGGGGAAGGGGAAGCCCCAGACCCCCACGCCGGCTACCCACACCTCAGTTCTTGAGGCTGATGCTATAGGCGATGGTCATGTGCTCTAGCTCCGGTGTCGCTACTGCACTGTGCTTTGCGTGTGGTGTTGGTTTTGTGGGTGCGAGAGCCAGGAGTTACCTTCAGTACTAGGGCTGCATGCGCCTAGGGCTGCCTTCCCTAGGTGCCCTGTAAGTACTGCCCTTGGGGCTTGGGGCCACCTTCCACAGGCTCCTCCGGGTCTGCCTCTGCTGGTCCGTTTTACCTTTCGGTTTTTCGGCCGCCTGTTGGGCTCTTGGGTGTTCTGTTCTCCCTTGTTACCGGCAGGTAAGAGGCAGTTTGCACTGGTAGGGGCGCAGGGTGCTGCTCAGCTTGTATTTCCCGACATCGCGGCCGGCTCTGTTCCTTGGGGTTCGCTGTCCTCTTGCGGAGTTTTCTTTTTCTTTTTCTTTTTGCCTGGTGGGGGGTTCTGTTATTTTATTCAGTTTGTTTTTGCCCTTCCACTGTTCTCCTCGGTGGCGCCCCCTGCTAGGTCCCCGTGAGTGTACATGTCCCTGGGGTTCAGCTATAGAAGTTTGCTTGGTAGTTTTGGGTGCCGGTTTGCAGCACCCTGCCTGGGACTACCTGAGCGCGAGTCCTCTTAAAGTAAACGCTCAGGACCCTGGGAATCCCCTAGGGGGCGCGTGGGTCTGATGGATGTGACCCCGGAGTCCCCACTCGCTGTGTGCGAGTTTGAGGGTTGCTCGGTCCCCTTGTCTCAGGGTGACCCTCATTGTTTTTGCCTCTGCCACGCTGCCTGTTGGGTCGGTGATACTTTCGACCCTGAGTCCTGTGAGTGTTGTTGCTTGCTTGTGACTCAATTTACCCAATCCTCTGATGATTCTATTCGGGTACAGGCGGCACGTGCGTTGCAGTCTACGTTTCGTCTGTTGCAACGCGCTCGATTGGTTGCTCACCCGGATGCCCCGGGGCTGCCCTGCTTTGCTTTTCGAGACCCGGACTTGGGGGTGGGGGTCGCTTCGATCCTGGTTCCGTCCGCACCTCCTCGTCCTTCCCCTTCTGTTCGTTCTGGTCCCCCCCTCCCCTGCTTCCGGCCCCGAAGCGTCTGAGGGTTTCGCGGTCGGAGCAGGGGTTACTTGATCTCGAAACACGTGCAGCTTCGGGGGGTGCCCCTTCCGGGAGGGGGGGGGGCGGCAGAGGCATTTGAGTCTTGTCTCCCGGCTGAAGCTTCTGGGTCTGACCAGTGGGCCCCCCTTCCTCCAGCTTTTCCGGCTGCTCCATCCTTGTGGCTGTCCCCCTGCCACCGTAACCGGCGATGGGAATTGGCTCTGGCGAGGTTGCGTATTGGCCATACTCGCTTAACTCATGGTCACTTGATGGAGCGCCACCCTGCTCCTTATTGTCCTAATTGCATTGTCCCTCTTACGGTCGTGCATATCCTTGTTGAATGACCTGACTTCCGGGACGAGCATGTGTCTTGTTTTCCGACCGTCCCCCGCGGTCGCTTGTCTCTCGATAATATTCTCAGTGACTCGGATACATTTGATATCGTTCGCCTTATGCGTTTCTGTTTTTGTATTGGCGTCCTTGGTGATATTTAGCGCCCTCTGCTTATCTCGCACATTTGATGGTGCTACATAACCTTCCCAGTTTGGTGCCTTCTTTTTGATAATTACTTACTTGGTCTCTGGCCCTCTCATTATTTCTGTTGTACAAATCCTGTTTCCTAGTTTTGCATCTCAGCTTTGGTATAAATTTGTTTGTGCCTTTATCATATATTTCACAAAACTTGACATACATCTCATTTACTTCATGTCCTAACAGCAAGTCTTTCCAGTCAAATTCTTTAACGAAATGTGTGAGTTCCCCATAATGACCGTTCCTGAAATCAGGCTTTTCAACTGCTTCACCTTCATTTTCTTCCAGATTATAATGCATTGCATACTTTATTCTCCCAAAAAACATGGTCACTTTTACATGGTACTGAATGTCAAATATCTCTTCCTCTTTCCTGGTAAATATCAAATCCAGCATGGAGGGAACATCCCCTTCCCTCATCCTCTTAGCTTGTTTAACCTTTAGACCGTTCAATACATACATATATGATTTTACAAAAAATTATTTAACGTAAGTTTTTAAAACTTGCACAAACACTTTCCAATTTTTTTTTGCATAAATCAACTACGTAAATGCTCCAATTTTGTCTAAATGATCACAGCGTAACTTAAAAACAAGAGAATCAAGATTAATTTTAAAATTGAATATTGAAATCTTCAGATTTTCAATTCAGAATAAAAAATATGAACTATCATTAGTTGTTCATTTAACCCTTAAAGTGCGCATCACTTCATATGAAGTGTAAATCGTTTTACCAGTCAACTGGGCTTCACTTCATATGAAGTGTATGGGTACCGCGCACGATTTGAATGGCCCGCGGTGTAGCTGGGGGTCCCATACGCTGCCCAGGGGCTCTAGTAAACAGCGGCCATTTTGAAAAAAAATCCAGCTCACGATTCGATGGCATGGGAGGCCTCAGTTTAGCGAGAGTCACCATGGCGAGCGCACGGTCAAACGCCTCACGGGCACGCACCACTCAGTCCCTCACCCCAGAGCAAATAGCCCACGAATTATTCTCTGAAGGTGAAGAAAGTGTGTTTGACGATTCAGACAACGATGAGGATTATACACAGTTGTCGGGTGATAGTAGCAGCAGCAGTGAAAGTGAGAATGACCGCCATGCCATGGCGAGGCCTATACGCTCTCCCATGCCTCCTCGCCCATTTTCTACCCCAATTCTACCACGACCTCACAGTTCCTGTGGATATTTTCTGTTTGAGGGTGACGAGTCAGAGGGAGGTGACTCCTTTTCTGGGTTTAGTGACTCAGATCAAAGTTTTATTGAGCCTGTGGCTGGTACCAGTGGTGTAACTGGGCGAGAAATTGTCGCGTCAGCAGCATCTCGCCCGGCCAAGCGCCACCGCATGGCACCACATGAGGGACCAAGACCCTCGTGTTCACGTGCACCCTCCTCACGTGCACCAACCTCACGTGCACGTAGCCGCCGTGCTTCTCGCAGACGGTATTCAGCTCCTGGTCGCCGGTATGCATCGCTTCCTCGCCGTCTTTCCTCTGCATCTCGCAGGACGCCTGGTGTACTTGAGTGGAGTGATGGTGACGATTTTATTCCTAATATTCCTCACTTTGACGATAAAGATGTAGGGATTACAAACCTTTTCCCTAATCAAGGTGAGGACATGGCTGAGATGGAATATTTTACAGCATTCTATGATGAACCACTCATGGAATACATTGTACACCAAACGAACCTGCATGCTGCTTACCTGATTGAGAGGGAAATCACAGAATTTTCACGACTGCAGCGTTGGAAAAATACCACAGTGGCGGAAATGTATGTGTTTTTGGCACTCTGTTTGTTGATGAAGCACTGTCACAAACATGCAATAAATGACTATTGGAGCAAGGACAAGACAATACCAACACCTTTATTCGGGAAATATATGTCACGAGACAGGTTTCAGATACTCCTCAGGTGTCTACATTTTGGAAGTGTTCAGGACCGAACACCTGATGATAGACTGTAGCGAGTGAGGCACTACATGAACGATGTTATTGGAAAATTCAGAGATTTTTACGTACCAGCACAGAAGCTGGTGGTTGATGAATCTCTCATACTTTTCAAGGGACGTGTTCCATTCAAACAGTACATTCCCTCAAAACGAAACCGATTTGGCCTGAAATTTTTTGTTCTTTGTGATTGTGAGACAGGATACGTGTTACACATGATTCTGTACTCGGCTAGTGATGTAGACATTCCCGGTAACGTCGAACATGGATTCTCGGGGAGTGTAGTGAAGACCATCATGGCTCCGTGGATGAACAAGGGACACATTTTATACACAGATAATTACTATACAAGTCCCTTGCTAGCTCGGTTCTTGCTAGAAAATAGAACCGGATTGGTTGGTACAGTAAAGCCACAACGAAGGGAAATGCCTGTGTTTGACAACGACATTGCAGTTGGTGAGTGTCAGAGAAGGAAAAGTGATAACATTCTGTCAGTTCGGTGGAAAGACAAAAGAGAGGTGAACTTGTTGACAACAATTCATGATGGAACAATGGTGAACAGTGGGAAAGTGAGCCATAAAACAAACGCACCACTATATAAGCCAGACTGTGTTTTAGACTATAATATCAACATGCGGTTGATTGATAAATCAGACATGATGATTGGCACTGCAGAGTGTGTGCGGAAGACATGTAGGTGGACGAAAAAAGTGTTCTTCCATCTTGTGGACATGAGCATGCTGAACTGTTTCAACATGTACCTTGTGAGAACTGGACGTAAGCCCACTTTCCGTGACTTTGTATTTGATGCTGCAATACAGTTATTAGGAAAGTTTGCAAAAGATGTCCCAGGTATTCAGCGGCCCATCATAAACCCACTGTTGCAGCATGGTGGTACTCCACGCCTCGCTCACACTGAAGGCTTCCTAGCACACAAACTTAAGTATTTACCACCTGGTGTGAAGCGTGCAATAGCCCAACGTGATTGCTTGGTGTGTAAAACAACGACACGTAGAGACAAGAAACGGAAGCTTGTGCAAACATGGTGTGAAACGTGTGGTATCCCATTATGTGCTGTCGACTGCTTCAATGACTACCACAGTCTAGAAATCTTCTAAGTGTGCTTCAAAGTGTGTATAGCGTGTGCGAGTGTGTAAATATGTAAACATATAAGCAGATAGCGTGTGTGTGTGTGTAAATATATACAAATATAAGCAGAACATACAATATAATAGACTGTAATGACATATTATATTGCCGTAATTGAAAACATTTGTGTGCGCCTGTGTATACTCAAATATGCAACAATTATTGATACAAAATATGTTCAAACAGTATTTGAAACACAATTAGTGAAAAAAAATTAGATAAAATGCGCTTAGACATTGTAAATAAATAGCGCGAAAATATATTTGTGGCAACTCTGGCTGTTTGAGGACTGCGCGCAACATCTCCCGGGCGTGTACTGCATGAGCGAACATGCAGATTGTGACGTCATCACCGAGCTTCTCGGCTCTATTGCAACAAAAGTAAGTACAATAGAATTTTTTTTTTATTTTTCCCGTGATCAGTGAACAGAACTTAACAGATTAGCAAAAAAAAAAAATTTTTTTTTTTTCAAAATGACATGCGCCTGTGTGGATAGCAGGATATTAGACCCAGAGCATGTTAAGGGTTAATGTTATTATTCGCTCAGAATAGCATATGATCTTCATTTTCATCAAATTAGAATATAGAGTTTCAGTATAGTTTACTGTAAAAAAATTGTCAATAGGGCATTTGAAATATGCGGCAAATTTAGACCAGAAATATTTATAACTTCAAATGTATAAAGTTTATGAAAAATCCGTTCTGATGGGATTGTAGAACAGACAGCAGAGCACACAATATGTCAAAGTAGTGAGAATTGGTTAATAACTGGAAATTTAGAAGCCACTCAAAGTTGAAACTCTGGTTTCAGAGATAGTTGAAGTTGAAGTTATCAACAATGAATAAAGGTAGTTTTAATTCATTAATTTAATTGTATGTTTTAATAAACATTGTTTGGCATTCGTACTTGAATATGTGAAAGTTGTAGGTCAATATGTGTTGAAATGAAGTCAAGAAAAAATAACCCCTCAAAAAACACAAAATATAGGGATAATTATAATAATTATAATGATTTAGGGAATATATTTAGGGTATACTTTATATAAGTGAAAAGCCCTAATATGGTCCCTAATCATCAAAACAACCTAAAGAGACAAAGAAAATAGAATTTGAAATCAGAGAAAAAAATCAGCCCCAAAAAATTAAAAGTCCCAAGTTTTGCAAGTTGTGACTGATTTATTTGTTGACCAATTTCATTCTATTTTCACATAGTTATGAAAACATATTGATTCTCCAGGATGTAAAGGTTACAACAAAATCAGATAATAAACAATGGAGAAAAAAAACTAAAATCTTAAAAATAAATACCCTAAAAAAATATTTTTGGAACATTGATGAAATAACATATATTAACATTGGACAATGTATTTATATGATATATAACAAAATAGATCATATTAACTTAGCTATTCATTATTATTTGTGTTACTATGTATTACTCAGCAGTGATATAAAAGCACCAACTGCATATCAACTTTGTGGACACTTCTTACTACTATTGTTCTTCTTTGAGTATAGGACAGGTGCTTGCATTTCTTTATTACTGCATAATCCTTCAGTTCCAATTATTAGGAGCTGTTCTTATCAATAAAACGTTCAAATTTTTCAAAAATTCGTCTAAAATCAATTTCTGAAAATATTTTGTTGAAAGTTTCACAACACTGAAGCCAATAAGTTGGAGATTTGTCTAACATTTTAAGTTATTTTTACATAATTAGAATATTTTTCACTACTAAGCCCCCTATATCTGCGGTCATATGGGCGATCTAAGGGTTAACATGTTGTAACATGAATGTTTCCAGGATGAGGTTTACGAATCTACAAGTCCATAAATCCTCTGTTCTAGTTTCATATGCCTCCCAGTCTATAGATTTCAAGTTGAAGTCGCCGACTACCAACAGTCGTGATCTATTTATCAGCTCTCACTATAATCTCTCTCATTATTGTTATAAGACCCTCTCGTTTATTATCTAGCTCCTCCTTTGACCATGTGCTGCATGGCGGTGGACTATATGCACTTATGATCGTTAGTTTATCACCCTGGTTGCAGATCTCTAGTGCTATTATGTCAACTTTTCGTGGATTGGCAATCATTATTTTGATTACCTTTAGGTGTTCTTTCACCAACACAGCAACGCCACCGCTTTTCCTAATTTTTCTGTCCCGTCTCCAGACTGAGTAGCCCCTTGGAAATATGATCTCATTTAAAATATCATCTTCAAGTTTTGTCTCCGTGAGTGCAACAATGTCTGGTGTCTGCAGCTGTATTGCATCACTTAACTCCAGTATCTTTGATCTCACTCCATCTATGTTGGTGTATGCAATTTTCAGGAACATGTTCCCCCTCTTCTTATTCTTCACTACCCCTTTCACTAGTGATTTTGTTGGTTTGCCTTTATGTACCATTTTACTGGTCTGCCTACCCCCTATCACTTTATAGAAAAAAGAATTGATTTCTTTTTCATTCCTGCTCTCATTTAGACGTTTTGCCTCGACGAGGTTCAGTTTTAGCTTCTCTCTGTCTTCTTTTGAAAGATCTCGTTTTTAACGACCATACTTTCCCTTCCTCATCACTTTGTAATTTTCTAGCATTCCTTAGTACTTCTTTCATCTGTTTGGTACCATTTAGGGTGATCCTCAAAGGTCGATCTTTCCCTTTTACGTACTTTCCAAGCCTCTTGTAGTCGCAGACATTCTCTGTGGTAGTAAGACATTCCACGAGGCCAGCAATTTTATCTACTATCTCTTTTTTTACAACTCTTTCTGACCAAGATGTTATCTCCTTTTCTTTGCAGCCAAAAATGATCAGGGACTTACTTCGATCAACTGTCTTTTACACCAACTTTGGGTTAGATGCCAGTTCCTTTCTCACTTCCAGCCTAATGTTTGTTTTATCCTGGTTGCTACAGTGTTTGGCTTCCTTTACTGCTGCTTCTGTTTTTTCCTTCTCCTTGGCCACTTGTTCATAGGTGAGTTAGTTACATACCTTTCTTGCACTGTTCTATTCCTTGTGTAACTTCCTCCATCTGTACTGACAAAATCTGTCTTTCCTGTTGAATTTCCTTACCTAACCTATCGTAGTCATTTATCTTTAAATTGACTTTATCTTCTTCAAAAGCTATTTTTAAAAGTTTATTTTCCTCTTCCATAGTTTTGCAATTTGTTTCCAATTGATTCTTGTCTTTGCATAAGTCTTTCACTAACCCCTCAAGACCTAAAGCTTTGCTACTCAAGTGCTTATTACTTTCTTTCAATTTGCTGATTATTTGTATATGATAGTTCACTATAATATCTAATTTTGCCAATTTGTTGGGTAGACTGCTTATATCAATGTTCGCTTCATTAAAACCCCCCAAATCTAGTTCTACAGTATTTTGTTTTCCTTCTTGCCGGCAGCCATCTTGAATGTTGTTGTCTGCTCTGTGAAAACTAGGGCAACTTTTTCTCAAACAATTTTTCACTTCACTTTGCACATTTGTGTTATCTCACCTATTTTTTCAAAGCACTACACCTTTATGTTCCTTGGGACACCACTCACTATCATCAACCTGTACTACAATACTTAGGAATTGTAAAATATAGTGGAGCTCCTCTGATGCAGGTGTTGTTACTAGGGGTGTCACCTTTTTGATGACACCAGTGTGAATTATTGTTAGTATTTTCACTTCTTGCCTGTCTTTCCGCCAAAGTATTTTCTGGGGGGAGCCCCGTCAGCTCCCCGGAGCTATCCCAGGTTGATATGCTAATGTCAGAATATGGCATCAGTCATGTGTATGGAGTTCTTAGGCCTAACGGGGACCATGGCCAGAACCGTGCCCCCTCAGAGAGGCAAGGGGAGCAATGGCCTATAGAAACCCCGTGTGGTTGGAAGCATTCTGTCTGCCATCGACCAGATCAGGCACCCAGAAAGGTAAGCGCCCCAAAACAAACCCCCTATTCTGGTTAAAATTGCTACCAAAAGCCAAACTAGTGGATATAATTCCCCATCAGAAAACGAGCAATCTAGTATGACGTCACACGTCGCAGCGCTGCTGTCCCCCCTCCCCAGGAGGGGGAAGGGGGAGCCCCAGACTCTTCATGCCGGCTACCCACACCTCAGTTCTTGACGCTGATGCTATAGGCAGAGGTCGAGTGCGCTGGCTCCAGTGTCTTACAGCACTGTGCTTCGTGTGTGGTGTTTGTTTTTCCAAGGGTGTGAGAGCCAGGAGTTATCTTCAGTACTTGGGCTGCATGTACCTAGGGCTGGCTTCCCTAGATGCCCTGTAAGTACTGCCCTTGGAGCTTGGGGCCACCTTTCACAGGCTCCTCGGGACTTGCCTCTGCTGGTCCGTTCTACCATTCGGTTTTTCGGCCACCCGTTGGGCTCTTGGGTGTTCTGTTCTCCCTTGTTACCTGCAGGTAAGTGGCAGTTTGCACTGGTAGGGGCGCAGGGTGCTGCGCAATTTAGTTATCCCGAAATAGCGGCCGGCTCTGTTCCTTGGGGTTCGCTGTCCTCTTACAGGGTTTTGTTTTTTTATTTTTATTTTTGCCTTGTGGGGGGTTCTGCTTTATTAATTCCACTGGTGATTGCCCTTCCACGGTTCTCCTCGGTGGCGCCCCCTGCTAGGTCCCCGTGAGTGTACACGTCCCTGGGGTTTAGCTATAGAGGTTTGCTTGGTAGTTTTGGGCGCCAGTTAGCGGGGCACCCTGCCTGGGACTACCTGAGCATGAGTCCTCTTACAGTGAATGCTCAGGACCCTGGGAATCCTCTAGGGGGCACGTGGGTCTGATGGATGTGGCCCCGGAGTCCTCGTTCGCTTTGTGCGATTTTGAGGGTTGCTCGGTCCCCTTGTCTCAGGGTGACCCCTCATTGTTTTTGCCTCCGCCACGCTGCCTGTTGGGTCGGTGATACTTTCGACCCTGAGTTCTATGAGTGTTGCTGCTTGCTTGTGACTCAATTTACCCAATCCTCTGATAATTCTATTCGGGTACAGGCGGTGCGTGCATTGCAAGCAGGGTTTTGTCTGTTGCAATGAGCTCGGTTGGTTGCTCACCTAGATACCCCAGGGGCTGCCCCACTTTGCTTTTCGAGACCCGGACTTGGAGGTGGGGGTCGCTTCGATCCTGGTTCAGTCCGCACCTCCTCATCCTTCCCCTCCTGTTGTTCATTCTGGTTGTCCCCCCTTCCCCCCTGCTTCCGGCCCCAAAACATCTGAGGGTTTCGGAGTTGTAGCAGGGGGGTTACTTGATCTCGAGACTCGGGCAGCTTCAGGGCATGCCCCTTCCGGGGGAGGGGCGGAGGCATTCAAGTCTTGTCTCCCGGCCGAAGCTTCTGGGTCTGACCAGTGGGCCCCCTTTCTTCCGGCTTCTCCGACTGCACCGTCCTTGTCTTGTGGGGTCGGTGCTTGGGGAGAGGACTCGGCCCCGGGTCATGGTGGGAAGGGCCTCGGGGCTGGGGAGGGGCTGACTTGGGGGCCTTGGGCCCCGCTGGACCCCGCCTGGTTTTTTCTTCCCTCTGAGCAGGGCTTGATGTTACAAGGATTGGGGTTTTCTTCCACCTCCCCTCTGCATATAAGTTGGATTTGGTGTCGGCCCCTCCCTGTGTTCGGTTCTGTGTTCCCCCGGGTGCGTCGGTTCCGTTTTTCCAGTGGTTTTTGGCTTATCGCATCCAACCTGGTGTGGTGCGGGGGGCCCTTGCAGCATACCTCCTGCATGACCCGGATTATGCCTCGGTTATGGATCCTTCTGAATTCAGGTTTGGGACTTCGTTACCTTTCTGGCTCCGTTACAAGGTTCCGGAGTCTTCCTGGCTAGCGGACTGCCCCTTGTTTGTTCTGGATACCTGGCATTCCTTCTGTCGTTCCCGCACGCTGGAGTGGCGGGAAGCTTCCACGGTTGTTCAGGTTTTCCTGGGGGATGATCTTGAGTACCTGAACGAGTGCTTGTTTGCCCCTGCCCTTCCCCGTGATGTTGGTTTGGTTCAGCTCCATGTGCAGGTTCCCTCCCTTTTGGCGGCGCTTGTTGCGGAAGACTTGCGCGCCGGGGTCTTTTGGCTTTGGCCTTGAGGTTCTTTCCCTCCTGGAGCTATCCTCGAATTGGCTCGTGGAGGATGTGGGGGGCGCTTGGATCCGTCCTGGGGTCCGGCGCCTTGTCCTTGACTGCTCGTTCGTCGGCTGCCTTGTTGAAGCTTTTCGCACCGATTTTGCGGGATGCAGTTTCCCTGTTCTATGCTTCCCGACTTGCGTGTCGGCAGGCGGTGCTAGGTTCCTCCGGGGAATCTGCTTGAGCTCTGGCTCTTAGGCTGTTGTCACCTTTTTGTTCTCTTCTGTTTGAGGCATCTGCCGTGGCGCAGTTTATCCAGGCTGCTTCATCTGCTTGTCGTCCGATGTCGGACTTGTTGGTTTTCTGGGGGTCCAGTGGGGGTCTTCCCGGAAGGGTTGTGCCAGGGCTCGGGGTTCCAGTTCGTTGTGGTGGGCCACTGGTGTCAGGTTCGGGTTCGGCTCCTTCTTCAGACCCACCCTCGTCTGGTCAGCGAGGTGTTTGCTCTGTGCGGGGTTCTGGGTCTCATAAGGGGCGCTGACCTTTTCGCGGTTTGCCCCATTGACAGGGCGATGGGGGGGGGGGCTTGCATTGTTTGCTCACGCCTGGTCCCACGATTTTTGGGCGTTTCGGGTCGTGTCTGTTGGCCTGTGGTGGCATTGGGTGGTCCCCCTTCCCTTTGGGGGGGGGGGTCGGGCTGGCAGGGCAGGTTTCTTCCCCTGCACTCTGTCAGGTCATCTTGGAGTGGGTTCGCTTGGGAGTCGTCGAAACGACGTCGTCCCTCAGATGAGTTTCCTGTCTGTTTCCGGTACCGAAACGGGACTGTGCGGTCCTGAGGTGCATTCTGGACTTGTCCTGTCTGAAGCCCTGGGTTCATTACCCCTCCTTTCGGATGACTACGCTGTCCCAGGTTTGGCTCCTCTTGGATCCGGACTCTTGGATGGTGTCCCTGGACCTCCCGGACGCTTATTAGCACGTCCCGATTCATCCAATGTTCTGGGACTGGCTCAGTTTGGTTGTGGGGCGTCATTGTTACCGCTTTCATTGTCTCCCATTCGGGTTGAACCTGGCACCTCGCGTGTTCACGCTCCTTACGCGGGTCGTAGTGGCCCGTTTGTGTCTCTCAGGTGTTCGGGTATTGACCTACCTCGACAACTGGCTGGTATGGGCTCCCAGCCGGTCGGCTTGCTTGCTAGCCAGGGATTTGGTTCTTTCCCAGCTCCCCGGGTTCGGGTTGTTGGTGAACTGGAGAAAGTCCCATCTGGTTCCCTTTCAAGTTCTGACTTAGCTGAGTCTTGTTTAGGACTCTCGGACCCCTTCCTTGTCTCTCTTTCCGGAGTCTCTCCGATGGCTGCGGTCCCGCCTTCGTCTGTTTCTTTCGAGCTCTCAGGTCACCCGGTGGTTGCTCAGGGGCTGTGCGGGAGCCTGAACTTCGCAATGATGGTCTACCCGCCGGGTCGGGTTTGGCTTCGTCGGCTGTTCTGGTTCCTTCGGGGTTGTCCCTTCCGCCTCTTTCGCGATCACTGGGTTCGACCCCCGGGGGCCTTGCATCGGCTGCTGCGTTGCCGGCTTCCTCTTGGGGTTTTTCGGGGTTCAGTGCCTTGGCGCCTACCCAAACCCTTGCTCGATGTGTTCACAGAGGCTTCATCTCTCGGCTGGGGTTTTGCGACTAGTGCTCACCAGGCCGGCCAGGGGCGTTGGGGTCCGTCCTTCCGTTGAGCCCACAGCACAGTGCGGGAGTTCGCGCCGGTGTGGTTTGCTCTTTGAAGGATTCGGGTCGCCCGTGGATTGACGATTCTGCTCCATTCAGACTGCTCTCCGGTGGTTCATTGCCTGAACTGCGGGGGGTTCGATGCAGTCCTTGGCTCTTTGGGGTTGGTTGCTTCGGGTGACTCGTCTGCTGAGTTCTCGGGGTTTGACTCTCCTGGCGGTTCACGTATGGGGCAACCCGTTCTCGCAAATTTAATAAGTCAATATTGACTTATTAAATATGTGCCTAGGTGACATACTTAACATAATAGATACCCTTAAAAAAGATTCATAGAAAACACCGACCTTACCTAACCTTGTTAGTATCTTAAGATAAGCATCTTATAGCTTCGTAATTACAATTATTACCTAACCTATAATAGGTATAGGTTAAGTAATAATTGTAATTACGAAGCAATAAGATGCTTATCTTAAGATACTAACAAGGTTAGGTAAGGTCGGTGTTTTCTATGAATCTTTTTAAGGGTATCTATTATGTTTAGTATATCACCTATGCACGTAGTTAATAAGTCAATATTGACTTTACGAATTTGCGAGAACGGGTTGTATGGGGAGTGTCCAATGTCTTGGCTGACGGACTGTCTCGCTTCGTTCCCCTCTCCACGGAGTGGACGGTCGACGACGCTTCCTTCTGTTGGCTTTGCCAGACGATCGAGCTTCCCGAGGTGGACCTCTTCACGTCGGCGTGGTTGGGCGCCTTCCCATGTATACGGCACCCTTCCCTGATCGTGAGCCCGTTGGGGTCAATGCCTTTTGGCTAGACTGGTCGAGGTGGGGGTTCCTGTACCTCTTTACCCCCGGTTCAGCTGTTGCTCCAGGTCCTGACTCGCTTGGAGACTTGCCAAAGGAGAGATGTCCTTCTAGCCCCTTGGTGGCCGACCCAGCCGTGGTTTCAGTCGCTGCTTGCTCGGTGTTTGAACTTGAGAGTTTTCCCGCGGCTCCGCCTCTTTCAGCAGATTGGTCTGGTACGTCACATGGCTGGTTCGATCTTCTCCTCGAGTCTTCGTGTATGGTTTTTTTTAATCGAGTCTATCATCATCTCTATGGTGGTCTGGTGGCTTCATTGTTGGTGTCCCACCTGCGGGCTTCTTCTCGGCAGCAGTATGAAGTTTCCTGGCGGTCCTTCTGCTTCTTTTTGTGTCTTTGTCGTTTTGGTTCACTGTCAGTTAGGGTGGTTTGTCCTTTCTCTCTTGGTTGTTTCCGGACCGTCATCTTATGTCTAACTATGTCGCCTCGTATCGTGCGGCGTTGGCGGAGCCGCTTCATCTTGCCTTTGATATCGATGTTACATCTACACCATTTCGCAAGCTGTCTCCTGCTTTTTTCACCTCCGGCCTGCTCATGCACCGCTTGAGCTGTCCTGGTCTTTGGACAGGGTGCTCGCTTACCTCTCGTCTCCTCATCTCCTCGTTTCGTCATGGCCCCTTCGGTCCAGGATTTTTTCTCCAAGGCTCTTTTTTCCTGTTGGCATTGGCCTCTGGGGGTCGGGTTGGGGAGCTTCATGCTCTCCTCCAGCGAAGGGGTTTCTGCTCTTTCAGTCATGGCGATTGTTTTGTTCGCCTGCAGCCGTCTCCTCCTTTTCTGGCGGAGAATGAGACTGCTGCATTCCGGAGGGATCCGTGGGTCGAGCTTGGTGGATGCTTGGTTGGTATGGCTGGGGGTGCATCATGCTTTGTGTCCGATTGCGGCGCTTCACCGTTATTTGCGCGTCACGGCTTCTGTGTCCGTGGACGAGCTTTGGATTGATCTGGTTTCCCTTCTTCCCTGTTCACGAGTTCGGGTCTGTATCACTCCCAGGTCGTCCACAGGGTTATCAAATCCAGCCAGCCTGCAGTCTATCCCCGTGCCCATGACGTCCATAAGTTTGCGGTTCTTGCTGCTGTCTTTGGGAACATGTCTTGGTCTGATATTCGGGTGCTGGGTTTTTGGCGGTCGAACAGGGTCCTAGCTGCTCATTACCTCGTGAATGTCCCTGGGCCCCGACAGGCCTGTGTTGCTTTTGGTCGGCGGTTGCAGCCAGTTGTCTCGCCTTCGAGTTGAGGAGTGAGCGATGACCGCCTCCCGGGTAAGTCCCTCTTTTTCCATTTGTGGGTAGTTAGCTCCTCCCAGAAAACCAGCGTTGAATGTAATGAAACGCCATTTTCTGGGTGAGTTCCAGAGGCTTCACGGCATCCCTCCCTCCCTCTGGTTGGCGTTTTTTCATGTGTTTGACATCCAGCTTCAAGAACTGAGGTGTGGGTAGCCGGTGTGAAGGGTCTGGGGCTCCCCCTTCCCCCTCCCGGGGAGGGGAGAGCTGTGCAAACAGCGGCGCGGCGACGTGTGATGTCATACTAGATTGCTCGTTTTCTGTTGGAGAGTTCTATCCACTAGTTCGGTTTTTGGTAGCAATTTTAACCAGAATAGGAGTTTGTTTTGGAGCACTTACCTTTCTGGGTGCCTGATCCGGTCGATGGTAGACATAGAATGCTTCCAACCACACGGGAGTTTCTATAGGCCATTGCTTCCCTTGCCTCTCTGAGGGGGGCCCAGTTCTGGCCATGGTCCCTGTTAGGCCTAAGAACTACATACACATGACTGAAGGCGAAGTCTGACATTAGCATATCAGCCTGGGATAGCTCCAGGGAGCCTCCGGGACTCACCCAGAAAATGGCGTTTCATTACATTCAACGCTGGTTTTTTAATTGATCATTTCATCTTTTCATATTCTAGTGTGTGGTTTGGTCATCAATATTTTATCATTTTTCTCTTACCTGGCATTCACCTACTGCAATATTATTGTCAAACACTGGCATTTCTCGTCTTTTTGCTTTTACTGAGCAACACACTCCAGTTCTTATTTCAAGCAAGAACCTAGTTAGCAAGGGACTAGTATAATAGTTGTCTATGTATAAAATGTGGCCATTGTTCAGCCATGGTGCCATCAGTGTCTTCACCACACTACCTGAGAATCCATGTTGGTCTTTACCGGGAATGTTTACATTGGTATCTGAATATAGTATCATTTAAGACCAGTCTTGTTTCACAGTCACAGATTACAAAGAATTTAAATCCAAATCTGTAGCATTTGGAGGGAACATACTGTTTGAAGGCAACACACCCTTTGAAAAAGCACAAGAGATTCATCAATCACCAGCTTCTGAGCTGGTATGAAGAAATCTTAGAACTTTCCAGTAAATTAATTCAGAATGTGCCTCACCTTCCAAAGTCTATCATCTTCAGTCTGGTCATCATCATTTACAAAATGAAGACTTCTAAGGAGTAACACAAACCTGTCTCGAGACACATATTTCACGAAAACAGGTGTTGGAACACACAAGGCTTTACTCCAATAATACGTGATGAGGTGTTTTACACAATGTTTCATTGTCATACATTTTGCAAGAAACACATACATTTCACCTACGGTAGTTTCTTTCCAATGCTCTAATATTGAAAATTTTAATATTTCCTCACTTTCAATGAGTTCAGCTGCATATTTGTTCATTTCCTGAACAATATGTTCCATGAGCGGCTCGTCAAAATATGCAGTAAAATAGTTAATTTCACTTGTATACTCACCAGTAAATGGGAAAAGGTCTGTAACCCCAACATCTGTATTTCAAATGCAGGGATTTGTGGAACAAAATCTTTACCATCACTCCACACAAGTACACCACCTGGTGTTTTGGGTGAAGCTACACCAACACGACGGCGAGGAATCCTTGTACAGTACAACCTCGATTCAACGTACCCCGATTCAACGAATCTCCGGCTAGTTCACACACTTTTCAGGCCGGATTTACTCACCCGGTTCGACGAACAATGGTTCGCCGAAGCGGGGGATGTTCGGATTTGCTTACGACGTCGAGACAGAGTTCACAGACTGGTGGAAAACTTTCACATTCTATCACAGATTACAATTATTAATTCCTTCATATGACAAGTTTGATCACACAAGTGGACCACACAAGTGGACTGCACATGTGGTCCACAAGTGGTCCACAAGCTTACGATGTTGGGACAGAGTTCACAGTCGTGGAAAAACATTACCATACCATCACATATTACAATTAATAATTCCTTCATATGACAAGTTGGATCACACAAATGGACCACACAAATGGACCACACAAGTGGACCACACAAGTGGACCACAAGTGGTCCACAAGCTTACGATGTTGGGACAGAGTTCACAGAGTGGTGGAAAACTGTTTCATTCTATCACAGATTACAATTAATAATTCCTTCATAAGACAAGTTGGATCACACAAGTGGACCACACAACAAGTGAATCATATGAACCAAACACCAGCCAGAATGGTCCACAAGAAGTGGCGCATATTAACCAAACACCAGCCAGAGTCATCCACACAAGTGAACGACTGAGTTTCAATGATTTTCGTTCACCGACTTGTAGCACACGTATCTTTGTAAATTAATTTAAAGGCTGAAGCGTCAATAGCTAGCTAATATGTTGAAATCTTCTTATATACATTTTCTGTGATGAAATAAGACGAGTAAGGGTGGACAGATAAGGGAATACTGTACAGTAAATCTCATTTTACAGTGAGGTTTCACTCACTTTCGTCTGTGTTGTCATAGTTCAGTGACCCATGGCTTTGAACGTTTCACATTAATAAATCATTTCTAAAACTGGTGTTTTAATAACTCTTTATTATACTAATTAAACTAAACTAAATAAAACAAAAAATATACTGTAATAAGATATATATCTCCTATTTGAGAAATTATTCACGTTATTGGCAGCACAACTCCAGCACGAGTGGACAGGTCTAATCCCTGTCCATACAACACCATGCTTGTTGAGTTCGATTTCGTCGCCACAGTTCAGCGATCTACGGCTTCGAAATAATAAAATTAATAAATCGGTTCCAAAATAAGTATTTTTTATAGCTCTTATTATCGTAATAATGTTGCTAAACTAAATATAAAACCCAAAAATATATAATTTGATGTAAATCGAATTGTTAAGGGAAATTTATGTTACTGGATCAGGCTTAAACACCAGCCTACTGAAGGGTGTACGTATAGACTTAGTCTGCGTTCGTACAGTATGCACCCAGTGCCCTTAGCTTTGTCTGCGATTGACGTACAGTATTTATCCGCCGGTGGAAGAATAATCGTGGAATTGACCATTTTTTTACTACAGCTCTTTGGTTATAAAACAAAATGTCTCAGGGGCTTACTAATAGTGCCTTATTAATGCCAAAAATGAAGCAATATTTTGCAAGAACTAGTAGCAGAAAATTAACCAGCACAAGAACAGCCGTACCCAACACGAGAACAGCTGTACCCAGCACGAGAACAGCCATACCCAGCACGAGAACAGCCATACCCAGCACGAGAACAGCTGTACCCAGCAAGAGAACAGCCGCACCAAGCACGAGAACAGTCAAGCCCAGCACGAGAACAGCCGTACCCAGCACGAGCACAGCCGTACCCAGCACAAGCACAGTTGTACCCAGCACTGGTACAACAGCTGTACCCAGCACTGGTACAACAGCAGCCAGCACCAGCTCAGAAGCAGCTGAACCCACAGCAGCAGCGAGCACCAGCAAAGCTGATGCAAACATCTAAAAACATCGTGTGTAGCGTGAACAGTTAGAACAAGTGTTAAATTTAAGTGTGTACACAGTGTTAAAATTAAAGTTGCAGTAATTTTAGTGTACAATAGTTTTCATAAACTGTATTGTAGTACACAACATACAGCAGAACTACTTTTAATCAACACAGTGCTAACTGCATAATGCACTGCAGTACGTATTTAATGTAGAGCATTCACAACTTCACGAAACTTCAAGATGGACATAACTTCAACAATAAGGTAAATTTACGAATTACAGTATTTTCTGGGGGGAGCCCCGTCGGCTCCCCGGAGCTTTACCGGCTGATATGCAAATGTCAGACTTTGGCATCAGTCATGTGTATGGAGTTCTAGGGCCTACCGGGGACCACGAGCCAGAACCTGGCCCCCTCAGAGAGGCAAGGGGAGCAATGGCCTATAGAAACCCCCGTGTGGTTGGAAGCATTCTATGTCTGCCATCGACCGGGTCAAGCATCCAGAAAGGTAAGCATTCCAAAACAAACCCCTATTCTGGTGAAAATTGCTACCTAAGCCGAACTAGTGAATAGAACTCTTCAACAGAAAACAAGGAAACTAGTATGACGTCATACGTCACTGCGCCGCTGTCTGCGCAGCTCCCCCCTCCCCGGGAGGGGGAAGGGGGAGCCCCAGACCTCCCACGCCGGCTATCCACCCATCAGTTCTTCGGCTGATGCTATAGGCAATGGTTATGTGCTCCGGCTCCAGTGGTTGTTTCAGCACTGTACCTAGAGTGTGGTGTCTGTTTTCTAGGTGGTGCGTGAGCCGGGAGTGATTCTTCAGTACTCGGGCTGCATGCGCCTAGGGTTCCCTTCCCTAGGTGCCCTGTAAGTACTGCCCTTGGGGCTTGGGGCCACCTTCCACAAGTTCTTTGGGTCCTGCCCCTGCTTGGCCGTTTACTGCTTGGTTTTCGGCCGCTCTTTGTGTGCTCGGGTGTTCTGTCTCCCTTGTTCGCCTTAGAGTAAGGGGCAGTGTTTGCACTGGTGGGGCGCGGGGTACTGTGCAGCTTGTCTTTACCAATCATAGCGGCCGGCTCTGTTCCGCTTGGGTACGCTGTCCTCTTGCGGGGTTTTCTTTTTCTTTTGTTATATACCTGGTGGGGGGGTCTGCCTTCGTTCTTGCCTCTTGTGTCCCTTGTGTTCTGAGTATTTCTGGTGGTACCCCCTGCTAGGTCCCCGTGAGTGTACACGTCCCGGGGGTTCAGCTCTTAGAAAGTTGTTTGGTAGCTTGGGTGCCGGTTAGCAGTACCCTGCCTAGGATTACCTGAGCGCGAGTCCTCTTAAAGTAAACGCTCGGGACCCTGGGAAACCCCTGGGGGTGCGCGGGTCCGATGGATGTGACCCCAGAGCCCCCCCCCCCCTCGCTTCCAGCGAGTTTGAGGGTTGCTCTCACCTTTTGTCTCTGGGTGACTCTCTGTTTTGCCTCCGTCTGCTGCCTGTGGGGTCGGTGACACCTTCGACCCGGTGTCCTGCGAGTTTGGTTGCTCGTTGTGGCTCGGTTACCCAGTTGTGCTAACAAAGCGGGTGTGGGCAGCAGGGGCGTTGCACTTGAGCCTTGGTGGTGGCAACGTTCTCGTGGTTTCCTCCCCGGGAGCCCCGGGGCTGCCCCGTTGTAGTTCGTTTTGGGACTTGGGGGTGTTGGTTGCTTCGGTTCCATCCACGCCCCCTTGTCTTTCCCCTGGTTCACCCTTCCTGCCTGCATCCGGTTCCTTACCGTCTGTAGGTTCCGGGCGGGGTGTTTGGTGGTGTTGAGACTCGGGCAGTCTCGGGGAATTCCCCTTCCGGGGTAGTGACGGGGGCATTTGGGCCTGTTCCTCCAGCCGTGTTGTATGAGTCTGCCAGTGGGCTCCCTTCCTTAGTGTTTTCACGGCTGCCCCGGTTTTCTGGTACGGCCGGGGCTTTGGGGGAACGGCTCGGCCCCGGGGCCTGTCGTGTAGGTTCCCGGGGCTGGGGAGGGGCTGACTTGGGGGGGGGCCTTGGCCCCGTTAGACCCCGTGGGGGTTTTTATCCCCCTCTAGGCGGGGCTTGTGGTTACGCGGAGTGGGGTCTTTCCTCCCCACTCGCCGTACGTGCTGTTGGACGTCGGCCCCTCCCCGGGCTCGGTTCCTTGGCCTTTGAGTCGGTTGGTTCCGTCCTGTGGGTGGATGTTTCCTCCCCCGCTTTTTGGGACGGTGTTTTTGTCATGTTTCCCCGTTCGATGGGGTTCTGCGTGACTTCTGATCTCGGGTGCGCCTGCGCCTTTGTGTGCCTTCGGGACTAGTGTTGGCTTCTGTGTTCTCGAGGGTACGGGAAGGTTTTTCGCTACTTCCCGCATTATTGGAACGTCTGTCGGCTCCTAGTACTTGTCGCCCTGTTGGGCTACTTGTCGCCCTGTTGGGCTACTTGTCGCCCTGTTGGGCTACTTGTCGCCCTGTTGGGCTACTTGTCGCCCTGTTGGGCTACTTGTCGCCCTGTTGGGCTACTTGTCGCCCTGTTGGGCTACTTGTCGCCCTGTTGGGCTACTTGTCGCCCTGTTGGGCTACTTGTCGCCCTGTTGGGCTACTTGTCGCCCGGTTGGGCTACTTGTCACCCGGTTGGGCTACTTGTCGCCCGGTTGGGCTACTTGTCGCCCGGTTGGGCTACTTGTCGCCCGTTTGGGTTACTTGTCGCCCGTTTGGGTTCCTTTTTTTTGGGGGCTCTTTGCTTCTTTGGCCGGTTTTATTGTTCCTGCTTCCTCTTTTGGCTCCTTTTCTCGTGCAATAGTCCTGGCTGGCGCCTTCCCGCAGGGAGGGTGTGCGGTTCGGCCAGCGTGTTATGCGCATGCGCCGTGGAGTTTGTTTTGGTCTGGGCGGTGGTTCAGTGCTGGGGTTTTGCGCCCTTTTTTGCTACAGTGCTTCGCCTCTCGTTCTTCTCCCTGGCTGCAGTATGTGCCCCTTCGCGCCGGGGGTGTCCAGGTTCCCAGTTGTGGGGAGGACACCGCGGTTTTCCCTGTGTCATGGGTGTGGACCGCCTCCTTCGCCTCTCCCTGTTCTCCTGCGGGTCCGGCAGGGTCCGGCTCTGGCGTCTTCACCTGGCGGTGCTCCCAAGTTCTTCTGGGCACAGTTGAGTCGTGTCAAGTTCGAGCCACCATTCGCCAGGTGAGTTTCTGCGGTCTGGCGTCTTTTGGCCGGGCGCTGGATGCGGCGGTGTTTATATACCTGTCTTTATTTAGGTATACTTTTGTACGACTGAGACCGTTCGCACACCAGTGACTGTCCCTTTATCACCCCTTCCTGTCCCCCTCATGTGCATGTCCAACCCATGCTGGAGTCATTCAGGGGACCCTCCTTTTTTAATGTTGTGAGGTGTGGGGGTTGTAGGGTTGGTTCTGTACTCACCTGGTGAGGCTCCTGGCTGTGCTTGCAGGATTTGAGCTCTGGCTCTTGGGTCCCGCCTATCTGGTAGAACTTGCGGGATAGTACCAGTGGAGTGCAGTGGTGCTATTGGCACTTTTGGGGAACACTGTATTACCAAAAGTGGTCTGTGCTTGTTGCACGACCTACTTGCGAGCATAAGCCTTCTTGCTGGTTCGTCCGTGGACTTCCAGGGCGCACTGGCCTGTTTTCGTATGGCAGTTCCGGCCCGTCCTGGTTGTGGGGGTATGTAGGCCGGTGGACTGCTCCTAGCAGCTGCCTGGTGGGCCATCCTCTGGCCGGTCTGGCCTGACCTTGGGCCGGGCTTGAGGTGTAAAAGAGCTCCCAGTACCTCATCCAGCAGGTATCGAGCGGGGTTTCTCCGCCGTCTGTCGCCTGGTGCAGGTTTCTGGGCCTGCAGGGTTTTGTCGTGTCTCCGTTGGCCCTGTCTGGGGTCTGCCTGCTCCGTTCTCTGCCTTTGCAGAGGGGAGTTGCTATTTACATGTTGCATGTTGCAGTGGTGCCTGTTGCTGCTGCGGCACGTGTGCATTGGTACCGTGTTTCACGGTGGCGTGTCCTTGTTCCTGTGTCCGGTTGTGGAGTGGCACTTTGCTGCTGTTTTGTGCCTGGGGATTGCGTGGGGTTTTTGTCCCTGCCTGATTGTCCACCCCTGGTTGTTCTCCTGTTTTTTTTTTTTTTTTTGTGCTTCTGCTCTTTCTTCCTGCCTCCTCTGCAGCAGGGATGTTCTGCGTGTGTTCTTAGGTGTTGGTCAGCCTGTGTCCTGTGATGTGCTTCTTTGTCTCGGTCTGTTGCAGTTGTTCGTGCCCCTTGGTTCGGGTCCTGTTCTGGCGGCGACCCTTCCGCCTTCTTTGGTTTTCCTAGCTTGCCCTGCCGGTTGTTGTTGGTGTTTTTTTTTTTGGGGGGGGGGTTCTTGCGATGTCTCGCGTCGGACCCGTCGTTTCTGAACTCCTGGCGGGCTTGCATGCTTCGGGGAGTTTTTCTGTTCGGCAGACGTTCCATCTCCTTGTGCCGCCTGGGTTTCGGTGGTCGCGCCCGAGATCTTCTCGCGGCTCCGCCTTTTTCCTGGGCTCGGGGGGGCCTTGTCGGGGCTGCTTATGTTCTGCCTCGTGGTCTCGCCTCCGGTTGGTGGTCGGGTGGCTTCGTGGTAGGTGTCCCACCTGCGTGCTTCTCTTGGCGGCAGTATGGGGTATGTTGCCGGTCCTTCCTTTTCCTGTCCCTTCTTAGGTGGTTCCTCTTGTTAGCTTGGTTTACTCTCGGCTTGGTTTTCTAGTGGGGGTTGGGGGCCGTCGTCTTGCCACATACTGTCGCCTCTTTTCGTGCGGCGCAGGCGGAGCCGCTTCAGCTTGCTTTCGGTCTTGGTGTTGCTTCTGCACCGTTAGTCAGCTGTCTTGTGCGTCATTTCACCTCCGGCCTGTTCGTGCGCCGCTTGCACCATCCTGGTCTCTGGTCAGCGTGCTCTGTCTTCTCCTCGGTTGGTAGTGCCCCTTCGGTTCCGGTGTGTTTTTTCGTCGGCTCTTTCCTTTGGGCCTTTGCCTCTGGGGGTCGGTTCGCTGAGTTTTCTTGCTCCTTCGGTTTTAGCGTTTTGGTTGTTTGATGGCAGCAGTCTCCATCTTTTCTGGCGCGGGGTGGGGCTGCTGCATTCTGGAGGGGTCCAGGGTTTGTTGGTGCTTCGTTGGTCGGGCCGGGGGTGTGTCGTTTTTGTGTTCAGTGGCGGCCCTCCGCTGTTGTTTGCGTGCCACGGTGTTTGGGTCCGGAGCGCGTTTTGCGTTGATCCGGTTCTGTTCTTCCCGGTTCGCGGGTGATGGTGTCCCGGGTGGTCAGCCGTGTTCTTGCGGCTAAGCTGCCTGTGTTCTTCCCTCATGCCTGTGGCGTTCGTGGCTTCGCTGCTCTCGCTGCCGTCTGGGCGACGTGGCCTTGCAGTCTTTTGGGCATGGATTTTTGGTGTTCGTGCAGGGGCCTTGCTGCTCGTGGTTCTCGTGTTGTTCCCGGGATTTTCGGGGCTGTGGCGCCTTGGGTTGGCGTTTGCTGCCGGTTGTCTCGCCTCCTTGGGGGGTGCGTGGTGTCCGCCTCCCGGTTTTGTCCCTTTGACCTTCCTCTGTGGGTAGTTAGCTCCGGGGAGCCGACGGGGCTCCCCCCAGAAAACCAGCGTTGAATGTAATGAAACGCCATTTTCTGGGTGAGACCCGGAGGCTCCCCGGCAACCCTCCCTCCCTCCGGTCGGCGTTTTTCGCGTGTTCTGACATCCAGCCTCAGAACTGATGGGTGGATAGCCGGCGTGGGAGGTCTGGGGCTCCCCCTTCCCTCTCCCGGGGAGGGGGGAGCTGCGCAGACAGCGGCGCGGTGACGTATGACGTCATACTAGTTTCCTTGTTTTCTGTTGAAGAGTTCTATTCACTAGTTCGGCTTAGGTAGCAATTTTCACCAGAATAGGGGTTTGTTTTGGAATGCTTACCTTTCTGGATGCTTGACCCGGTCGATGGCAGACATAGAATGCTTCCAACCACACGGGGGTTTCTATAGGCCATTGCTCCCCTTGCCTCTCTGAGGGGGCCAGGTTCTGGCTCGTGGTCCCCGGTAGGCCCTAGAACTCCATACACATGACTGATGCCAAAGTCTGACATTAGCATATCAGCCGGTAAAGCTCCGGGGAGCCTCCGGGTCTCACCCAGAAAATGGCGTTTCATTACATTCAACGCTGGTTTTTTAGTAGAAAAGTAATATATAGGTAGAGTATGTAATATGATAATGCATTTTTATTGTGTACAAGAAAAAAAAGACACTGACACAAACGCCTCCTGAAGGTCACCTCTTGCAACGAATCCAACGCTCCAACGAACTGGGGTTGGTCCCATATAGTACGTTGAATTGAGGTTGTACTGTACTCTGTTGACCAGGAGCTGAAACCCGTCTACTCACTACAGGCGCGAATTGAAGATGAGGGCAAATAAGTTGAACATTAGGGCATTTGTTCTTCATTGTCTCCGTGTAGTTCCATGAGGCGGCTTTTGGCTGGTCAAAAAGCTAACGCTGCAAAGCTCCGCCTGGTAGCACCATGCACACCACTGTCACTAGCCACAGGAGTAGTAAAACTATTTTCAGAATCACATCACTAAAGCTGGAGAAAAAAGTCCTCATCCACATATTGGATGCCCAAAGCAACATCATGCTGCAAATGCCCACATGAACTGTCTGGTGGTGGTGGTGGTAGTGGTGTGGAGTGGGGGCGAGGTGGCAGGGGTGATGGTGTAGGCCTCACCCTGGAGGCAAGCACAATGTTGCTATCACTGTCTGTATCACTCTCATCTGAGTCCGGTGTATAGTCTTTATCAATGTCAGAGTCATGAATATCACTTTCCTCGGCTTCTGGAAATAATTCATTGTGAATTTCCTCATCCATCAATGACTGGGTGGAGCGGTTCACTGAGCGCAGTTGTGAGCCAGGTGGTGATGCACTCGCAATGGTGTCCTGATCATAACTGAGGCCTTCTCAACAGATACTCTGAGAGCGAACTCTATCAACATCAGAGGCCCGAGACTGTTCAACACGCTTCTGCTATACATAAGGGGCATAACTGGCCGACCCCTCACAGTGTTCAAGAGAGAACTGGATAAGCACCTCCAGATTAGGATACCTGATCAACCAGGCTGTGACTCATACGTCAGGCTGCGAGCAGCCGCGTCCAACAGCCTGGTTGATCAGTCCAGCAACCAGGAGGCCTGGTCGACGACCAGGCCGCGAGGACGCTAAGCCCCGGAAGCACCTCAAGGTAACCTCAAGGTAATCTTCCCGCCATGGCAGCATATACTGGATTTTTGTCCAAGATGAAGGCTGTTTACTATTTCCCCTAGCTATCGTATGGGGTGCCCCCTTTAACGCATGGGACTTTTAAACCTTACGTGGTACTTTAAAATGTTTAAATACAATGTGCGCTGTTCAGCCACTTATACCAAAATTGTATATATACAATTTGTGCTGTTAAAGTGTTAAATGCTGTTTTTTCTTGTAAATCTTTCCTCTTTAGTTTTTGTTTATTGTAATGTCAAATTATTTTCCAGATCCAGCTGTGTTGAACCGATGGACACAGTTCTGTTTGCTAATTGCCCCGGAAGTTACAACATTTTGGAATGTGCGAAAGCTGCTTCTCCGCCAGGGTCATCTTTCAGCAGATACTGATCTTCATCTAACAAAGTTAATATTGTCTAGGAAAGCAAAGTGTATGCAGGTGTTTCAACATCGAAAATGGATGTATAGTAACATTTTAACAAGAGGTTTGACTCAGCCAGCAAATGGAGCCCATAATTTCAATGAGGAAAACCATAATGATAATGTTGGTCTTCTAAATTCTCTCTGCATTAAACAATTTCTTTTTTCTGAATTAGATATATGCTCATGGACAGCAGATAAACATCAAAATAACTATCACTCATGGAATCATAGATTATGGGTACTACAACAGTTTGCTACTCGTGTCGGGTTTGCAAATGTTTGCCGATTAGAATATGAAACAAGTCACAGATGGGTTAGTGTTCATGTAAGTGAGCATAGTGGTCTCCACTACCTCCAGTATCTTCTTGATTCACTTGTCTCTTTAGTGAATGAAGCAAAAGTTGAGAATATTCAGGAAATTATTCCATGTGTAGATAGTGTTGAGAATCTTTATCAAAAAGAGCTTGAGTTTAACCGTGACCTAATAGAGGAGTACAGAGACCACGAGGCACTATTTTGTCATCGGAGATTTCTGTTGACTCGTCTAAGAGATCTTTGTTCTTCACCACAACGAACCTCTTCTCCTCCTCCTCCTGCATTGAAAAGATCGTGTGTTGAAACAGTCAACAGTGCTTGGAGTGCTGTTCTTCTTGGTGAGAGAGACCTGATCACCAAATGTCTTCACACTAATTCCTATCAAAAGATTCTTGGTGAAAAACATGCTCAGTGGCTTAACAATGTAGTTGGTATTTAACTTTATTTTTAATATCCTCATTGTATGCATACATATTATCAATAATGTTTTCATATTTTAAAAGTTATCAGATCAAGTTCATATTTTAGTAATACAAAAAAGTTTTTATTTTCACTTTGTTGATTTGTTAAATTTTAAATTGAAATGTGTTCAAACTGTGATACAAGTGCAGCTTACAAAAGTCTAATCAGTGTTGGCAAAATCAAAAGTTTTCGTTCTGTACAGTACTGTACTTACTTTTGTAAAACACGGAGTTGTAAGGAGATGGCATAAATTTTAAAATATAAACTGTAAATGCATGAAATTATTATTAATAAATTTGTTATCATAAGTGATCACTTTAATTGGCTTCTAACTAAACTACATTAACACTTTCGCGCCCGGCGAAGGTAAAAAAAAAAGCTTTGTGCGCGCGGCGTTTTTGTCGCTTAAGCGTAAAAACAAAAATGTGTATACTCTTTTCACTCTCCTGACTTTAGTTCTTGAGCTACGTATTTCATTTTGGTACCAACGTGTTTGCAATAAAATTCTCTAGAAGAACATCAGTAAAAAAAGTCATGAAACATATAGGGATACCAGCACCAAATAAATAACTACGAAGATGACTCGCCGTGAGCGCCCAACAGCAACAAAATGTTTTTACTCTTGGGATTGTTATCACCTCCACACTTGTCCTACAGCGTTAATTTTGGTATCAATGGACTCGCAATGAAATTCCCAACACGGTGATATGAATATAAACGTAGAATAATGATCGCGGCCCACCCGCAAGAGTGTGGGAAGTGGTGAAATTGTTACCCGGTATCGGTGACAGGACGACACATGTGCGATACGGCGCTTTGAAAGTTAATACTTATTTCACTGTCCTGACATTATTATTCTATGTACGTCATTCATTTTGTGTCAATGTGTTCGCAACAGAATATTCTATGAGCCCGTAGGTAAAAAATATCAACAAAGCGTAAGATAGAATAGCGCCAAATATAAAACAACGCTGGAACATATCAGTGAGCGTCAAACACACACGAAATGTTTTTACTTTTGTTATGTTTGTCAAGTTTATACTTGTTGCACACAGTTATTTTTGGTTGTACATTGATCGGAATAAAATTCCCTAAACAGACATATGCATATAATACATGATATGGGGGAAGCATTACCAGTATAAACGGCTAAAGTCACCCACCTGCAACCCGTTTGGGACACTCAAGCAGACACACGCTACACCCAAAAAAAAATCTATGAAGGTTTGAGTCTACTTATGGCAGTTTATGTGATACAGTGTTCATTCTGGTATCAAAATACAAAATACATTACCAGTATAAACGGCTAAAGTCACCCATCTGCAACCCGTTTGGGACACTCATGCAGACACGCTACACCCAAAAAAAAATCTATGAAGGTTCGAGTCTACTTATGGCAGTGTATGTGATACAGTGTTCATTCTGGTATCAAAATACTCGTTTCAGTTTGTAGTTCATGCGATTTTCAGAATCAACTGAATCGCTGGAGGTTCAACATTTGAGTCAGAGTCATCTGACAAAACCGTCTCGTCAAATGGCAGTGTGCCAGACATCTCGGGTTCTGATTCGGTTGCTGCTTCAGCTTGAGGTGTTGAAGTGAACAAGGGCCGCCTCACACCAGATGGTCCAGGAGTTTGCATGGCGTCAGCATAGGCAGGACCTGTGTCATCATTTATGTCTGGAGCGTGCCGCAAGTGTTGAGATACTGCTGCTGTTTGAGGCCAATCTTCCGGGTTCCAGCACAATAGGGTCCAATTTGCCACCTCGTGGAACTGTAGCAATGTTAGCTTTTTTTGATCAGTTGTGTTGTACAGTGGTACCTCGGAATGCGAGTGTCCCTGTATGCGAGTTTTTCAGAAGACGAGCAGGATTTACTCCAAAAATATGTCTCAGAAGGCGAGGGTTACCTCGGGACGCGAGTTTGTTGATATGCGTACAGGCCGACCTAGCGCGTGGTGGTTCGGCGAGCGTCGCCCCTCTGCCCCGCCGCCCCTCAGTTTACCATTGTCTCGCGCTCAGTGACTACCCCCACATCAATTCTTCTCGCGGATTTTCAGTGTTTTGTTGGATTTTTGGTGATTTGTCTATACAATTTGTTATCATATATCTCACCATGGGTCCCAAGAAAGCCAGTGGTAAGGATAAAGGCCAGAAAGCTCATGTGAGGATGACAATAGAGGAGAAACAAGAGATCATTCGGAAGCATGAGAACGGTACACGTGTTGTTGAACTTTGTAGGCAGTACAACAACGCCACATCAACAATATGCACTATACTTAAGAAGAAAAATGAGATTATGGGTGCTAAAGTGGCAAAAGGAGTAAGAACAATAACGAAACAAAGACCACAAATACTTGAAGAAGTGGAAAAGTTGTTATTAATTTGGATACACGACAAGGAGTTGAGGGGTGATAGTGTTTCGGAGGCCATTATTTGTGAGAAAGCCAGGGTGTTGCACAAAGACCTGATAAAGAATACCCCTGCAACGAGTGATGCAGATACAAAAGAGTTTAAGGCAAGCAGGGGATGGTTTGAAAAATTTAGAAAGAGAAGTGGTATCCATAGTGTTACAAGGCATGGGGAGGCAGCCAGCTCAGACAAACCAGCCTCTGGACGATTTATTGACGAATTTAAAGAGTTTGCAGAGGCTGAGGGATACCTACCGCAACAAGTGTTTAATTGTGACGAAACAGGAGTGTTTTGGAAAAGAATGCCTAAGAGGACATACATTACCAAGGAGGAAAAATCCTTGCCTGGACACAAGCCTATGAAAGATAGGTTTACGCTTGTGCTGTGTTCAAATGCGAGTGGCGATTTGAAAATTAAACCCTTGCTAGTGTATCATTCTGAAAATCCAAGGGTTTTCAAACAGTATAAAGCGCAGAAAACCCATTTGTGTGTGATGTGGAAGTCTAATAAAAAAGCATGGGTGACTAGGCTTATTTTTTCGGAGTGGGTGAATGAAGTGCTGTGCCCTGCCATAGAAAAATATCTGCAGGAGAAACATTTGCCACTCAAAGCCGTGCTTCTCCTCGACAATGCTCCTGCTCATCCTCCAGGCTTGGAAGATGATTTGTTGCCCAGATACAATAAATTCCTCACAGTTAAATTCCTTCCTCCTAACACCACTCCTCTAATTCAGCCTATGGACCAGAAAATCATAGCGAATTTTAAGAAACTTTATGAAAGGGCACTTTTCCGGAAATGTTTTGAAGTGACTGAAGCCACAAACCTCACCCTCAAAGAGTTCTGGAAACAGCATTTTAACATTTGTAGTGCTTTAAAACTCGTTGACAAAGCCTGGCAAGAAGTGACTCAAAGAACCCTGATCTCTGGCTGGAGAAAAAAAAATTGTGGCCTGAATGTGTGAGAGAACTAGACTTTGAGGGGTTTGAGCCTATAAATGATGCACCTATTGTTGAGGAAATTGTTAGTCTAGGTCAGCAAATGGGCTTGGAATTGGATGGTGATGATGAGGAGTTGGTGGAAGAACACAACGAAGAACTGACCACCGAAGAACTCCTAGCCCTTCAACAGGAACAGCAAGCCAACGCAGCAGTGGAGGAGGAGGTGGCAGCAGCACCAGCGAATGTTCCTTCTGCAGTAATTAAGAAGGTGTGTCAGATGTGGGAAGAGATTCAAACAATTGTTGAAAAGACTCACCCAGAGAAAGCTGTAGTAGGCCGTTGTCTTAATCTTTTCAATGACAATGTGATGCCTTACTACAGAGAGAGCTTGCGAAGAAGGGAAAAGGAAGCCTCCATGAACAGATTTGTGGTGAGGAAATCGAGCAGTGAGCCTCAACCAGGACCTAGTGGCACTCAGGTAAAACGTCCCAGGGAGAGCACACCAGAAAGGTCCTCACTGCCTGATGTGATTATGGAAGGGGACTCCCCTTCCAAACAGTAACTCCTCTCCTCCTCCCCCCTCCTCACCATCTTCCATACGCCTACAGCACTCGACAGCAAGGTAAGTAATAACTGGAACATAGTTTTGTAGGTTTATTTAGATGAATTAGGTATAAAAATTTAGTTTGATGTGGGGTTTTTGGGGTAGTCAGGAACGGATTAATTCATTTCCATTTATGTCTTAAGGGGAAATTAGCTTCGGAATGCGAGTTTTCGGAATACGAGGCGTCTCCAGGAACCAATTAAACTCTTAAACTGAGGTATGCCTGTATTTGTACAAAACAAAGGCATTATGCAAAGCCATTTGCAGGAAATAAATCGTTATCTTTTAGGTCCACTTGTGAGTTTTCCTGGTAAAATGGTAATACCATTTGATCGAAGTGGTCCACACCTTTCATGAACTTATTGTACCATGCAGCCTAGTGGTGAGAAAGAGAGCCTCATGGCGCGCAGTTTGAAACAAACCCAAAGTAAATCGGATTAAAATTGAATTTTATACAAATATTTTTTTCAGGACATCATTTTATGTCCACATCGCGGAAGCGGGTAGGCAAAACAGGACTCCGGGCGGAGTCCTGATCCGCACAAAGTGTTAAGTTTAGTGTTGAGCATAAGTGAAGTGAAATGTTCATTTTTAGATTCATTGCATCATCACAAATGCACATTCTGTGGATATTCCCAAGAATACCTCTCCTTCTGATTGGTCATAGAAGATGGCAATCTTCAACCATTTCTTAGCCAGTGCCGGCTTAAATATGCAATTTGTTATAATAAATGCATAATATCTTATGTGGGAATGTATTATATTTCAAATCATCTTTACATTTATACTGTTTTATATACAGTATTCACTCAATTTAATGGGCTCTTTTATACCGATCTGCCAGTAATAATGACTGGTTTGGGAGACCGGTATCTAGAGCCTCATATATACCGGTCTGGCGGTTGATATTACCGAAGATCGGCATTGGTTTTTTTTGGCATCAGGGGGTCCTCACATGGCAAGCAGGCCACCTACCTCTATCGTTCCCTCCCTCACCCTCACTGAACCCCTCCCCCACTCCTGCTCTCCCCCCTCCCCCCTCCCTCCTTCACTCCCCCCTCCCCCTCCCCCCTACCCCCTCCCCTCCCCCTCCTGAAGACCATTCTGGGAAATGGCTCAGTAGATTGCCAGCCAGCCAGAGACAGCCTGGAGAATCTCCATCTAATACAATAAAACATTCATGAAACAAGTATTTTATAAATTATTATTATTCTAATAATATTACTAAACAAAATCTGCAACCAAAAATATATATGATGATGTACATTCATCCAGAATTTAAGAAACATTTGTTTAACTGGGTCAAATGTGTTAAGCTTATCAGTGAGCTGGTCCTTCCCCCACCACCGACATGACCAGGGAGCCGGTCGGCCGAGCAGACAGCACGCTGGACTTGTGATCCTGTGGTCCTGGGTTCGATCCCAGGTGCCGGCGAGAAACAATGGGCAGAATTTCTTTCACCCTATGCCCCTGTTACCTAGCAGTAAAATAGGTACCTGGGTGTTAGTCAGCTGTCACGGGCTGCTTCCTGGGGGTGGAGGCCTGGTCGAGGACCGGGCCACGGGGACACTAAAAACGCCCCGAAATCATCTCAAGATAACCAACTCCCCCTACACACACACACACACACACACACACACACACACACACACACACACACCCTTGGGAGGTTCCCCCCACCCCCTCTATCCTTCCCCCTCCCAACCTCTCAACCTCTATCTGACTCCCAACCTTACGCTATCTCCCAACCCCTCTATGCCTATCAGACCCTCCCTAATCTTTAGACCCAGTATGCCCTTCCTACTCCAGACCTACCTACCCAGGCCCTACCCCAGACCCTCCTACCTACCTTCCTAGAAGCCCAGCCCCCATTAGCCCCCCAAGCACCCCTCCTGACCTCTTTCACCCCCCATACACCCCCCGGACCCCCCCAGACACCCCCCGGATTCCCCCGGACATCCCCCGGATCCTCCCCGCCCCCAGTCATCCCCCAGACACCCCCCCAGATCCCCCCCTGCCCCCAGTCACCCCCCAGACACCCCCCAGATCCCCCCAGACCCCCAGAGAAAGGGAGAACTCTGGTACAAGAGTTTCCATGAAGAATCTCAAGGTTTGGTACACCAATGCTGATGGGGTATCTAATAAAGCAGAAGAGATAAAAGAAAGAGTGAGTGAAGCAGATCCTGACACAGTTGCAATTGTTTAAACTAAAATTAATGACATGATCTCAGATGCAATCTTTCCTGAAGGGTACCAGGTGAAACGAAAAGAGAGGACACAGAGACAGGGAGGGGGAGTGGCACTGCTAATAAAGCGGAAATGGAAGTTTGAAGACCTGGGAAATCGAGTTACAATGAGTGCACAAGCTTCATACATGGAACTCTGACAGTAGATGGGAGGAAGATTGTGATCTTGGTAATCTACAATCCCCCACCAAACAGTAGAAGACCCAGGCAGGAGTATGATGACAGCAACAAGGCATGTATAGATAAACTGCAGAAGGCAGCAACACTAGCCCACAGAATGAGAGCGAAGCTGCTGATCATGGGGGACCTAAATCATTGAGAGATAAATTGGGAATCAAAGAATCCCCATGGAGGGGACGAAATCTGGGGAGCAAAATTAGTAGATGTTATAGACAGGAATTTCCTAACACAACATGTGAAGGAAGACACAAGGGAAAGAGGAGGAGATGCACCGAGCCTATTAGACCTGATTTTCACCCAGAACGTAGAAGATATCGAGAATTTAGAGCATGAAATACCTCTAGGGGCCAGTGACCATTGTGTCCTAGTCTTTGACTACATAATGGAATTCAAACTTATGACCATGGGACAAGAGATCTGGGAAAGGGGAGTTGACTACAGGAAAGGGGACTATAAGAGGATAAGGGACTATCTGGGTGAAGTGCAGTGGGAGGAAGAAATTAGAGGAAAAACAGTCCAAGATATGATGGACCTAGACATACAGAAATGCCAGGAGGCCGAAGAGAGATTTATACCAACAGTAAAGGGAAAAAATAAGAAGGAATATAATAACCCATGGTTTAATAGACAATGTCAGGAAGCAAAAATGGCCAGCAGGTGGGAGTGGAGGAAGTACAAAAGACAAAGGACAGAGGACAACAGGATCAGATACAACAGAGCTAGGAACGATTACATTAACATAAGACGAACATCGGAAAGGGACTATGAGAACAATATTGCAATCAAAGCGAAAAAACATCCTAAGTTACTACACAGTCATATAAGAAGAAAAATGTCGGTGAACGACCAAGTGACAAGACTAAGGAAGACAGAGGGGGCATATACTGAAAGTGACAAGGAAATCTGCGAGGAACTGCGAACAGTTTCCATGGAGTGTTCACTACCGAGCCTGAGCAGCTCCCATTGTTGGAAGGGGTTACACTAGATGAAAGACTATCAGATATAGAGGTGACAGCAGAAGAGGTAATGAAACAGTTGACAACTCTAGATGCAACTAAAGCAGTTGGACCAGACAAAGTATCACCGTGGATACTAAAAGAAGCAGCGCAGGCCTTCAGCGTGCCTCTGGCAATGATCTTTAATGAGTCACTTATGTCGGGAGAATTGCCCAGTTGCTGGAAGAAGGCAAATGTCGTGCCGATCTTCAAGAAAGGTGATAGGGAGGAGACACTTAACTATAGACCTGTATCACTGACAAGCATCCCCTGTAAAATACTGGAAAGAATAATTAGGCTACGACTGGTTGCACACCTGGAGAACATTAGGTTTGTGAACAAACATCAACATGGGTTCTGGACAGGGAAATCGTGCCTTCTTCAAACAAACAAACAAACAAACCTTCTGGAATTCTATGATAAAATAATGAGGATAAGACAGGACAGAGTTGGTTGGGCAGACTGCATATTTCTGGACTGCCAAAAAGCCTTTGATACAGTACCGCACATGAGACTGCTGTTCAAGCTCGAGAGGCAGGCGGGAGTGGGGGGAAAGGTCCTAGCATGGATAAGGAACTACCTAACAGGAAGGAGCCAAAGAGTTACGGTAAGGGGCGAGAAGTTGGACTGGCGAACAGTAACAAGTGGAGTACCACAAGGATCGGTGCTGGGACCAATTCTATTTCTTGTATATGTTAACGACATGTTTACAGGCGTAGAGTCCTACATGTCGATGTTTGCGGATGACGCAAAGTTGATGAGAAGAGTTGTGACAGATGAGGATTGCAGGATCCTCCAAGAGGACCTAAACAGGTTGCAGAGAAGGTCAGAGAAATGGCTACTGGAATTCAACATGAGCAAATGTAAAGTTATGGAAATGGGACTAGGAGATAGGAGACCAAAGGGACAGTACACAATGAAGGGGAACAGCCTACCTGTGACGACGCGCGAAAGAGACCTGGGTGTGGACGTAACACCTAATCTATCTCCTGAGGCACATATAAATAGGATAACGACAGCAGCGTACTCTACACTGGCAAAAGTTAGAACATCATTCAGAAACCTAAGTAAGGAGGCATTTAGGGCGCTTTACACTGCCTACGTGAGGCCAGTCTTAGAGTATGCCGCCTCATCATGGAGTCCCCATCTGAAGAAGCATATAATGAAACTGGAAAAGGTTCAGAGGTTTGCAACAAGACTCGTCCCAGAGCTACGAGGGATGGGGTATGAGGAGCGCCTGAGGGAACTGTGCCTTACGACACTAGAAAGAAGAAGGGAGAGGGGGGACATGATAGGAACGTATAAAATACTCAGAGGAATTGACAGAGTGGACATAGACGAAATGTTCACACGGAATAGTAACAGAACGAGGGGACATGGATGGAAGCTTGAAACTCAGATGAGTCACAGAAATGTTAAGAAGTTTTCTTTTAGCGTGAGAGTTTGGGAAAATGGAATGCACTTCAGGAACAGGTTGTGGAAGCAAATACTATTCATAATTTTAAAACCAGGTATGATAGGGAAATGGGACAGGAGTCATTGCTGTAAACAACCGATGCTTGAAAGGCAGGATTCAAGAGTCAATGCTCGATCCTGCAGACACAACTAGGTGAGTACAACTAGGTGAGTACACACACACACACACACACACACACACACACACACACACACACACACACACACACACACACACACACACACCTGAGCTCAGCATTCCTCTTCAACTGATTTTTCAGGCATCCCTGTTTACAGGAGTTGTAGCTGATGTGTGGAAAAAGGCTAACATAGTTCCAATCTACAAAAGTGGAAGCAGGGAAGACCCCCTTAATTATAGACCGGTATCATTGACAAGTGTAATAGTCAAAATATTGGAAAAAAATTAAATCTAAATGGGTAGAACACCTGGAGAAAAATGATATAAAATCAGACAGACAGTATGGTTTTCGATCTGGAAGATCCTGTGTATCGAATTTATTAAGTTTCTATGATCGAGCAACAGAGATATTACAGGAAAGAGATGGTTGGGTTGACTGCATCTATCTGGACCTAAAAAAGGCTTTCGACAGAGTTCCACATAAGAGGTTGTTCTGGAAACTGGAAAATATTGGAGGAGTGACAGGTACGCTTCTAACATGGATGAAAAATTTTCTGACTGATAGAAAAATGAGGGCTGTGATCAGAGGCAATGTATCGGACTGGAGAAATGTCACAAGTGGAGTACCACAGGGTTCAGTTCTTGCACCAGTGATGTTTATTGTCTACATAAATGATCTACCAGTTGGTATACAGAATTATATGAACATGTTTGCTGATGATGCTAAGATAATAGGAAGGATAAGAAGCTTAAATGATTGTCATGCCCTTCAAGAAGACCTGGACTAAATAAGTACATGGAGCGCCACTTGGCAAATGGAATTTAATGTTAATAAATGCCATGTTATGGAATGTGGAATAGGAGAACATAGACCCCACACAACCTATATATTATGTGAGAAATCTTTAAAGAATTCTGATAAAGAAAGAGATCTAGGGGTGGTTCTAGATAGAAAACTATCACCTGAGGACCACATAAAGAATATTGTGTGAGGAGCCTATGCCACGCTTTCTAACTTCAGAATTACTTTTAAATACATGGATGGCGATATACTAAAGAAATTGTTCACGACTTTTGTTAGGCCAAAGCTAGAATATGCAGCAGTTGTGTGGTGCCCATATCTTAAGAAGCACATAAACAAACAGGAAAAGTTGCAAAGACATGCTACTAAGTGGCTCCCAGAACTGAAAGGCAAGAGCTACGAGGAGAGGTTAGAGGCATTAAATATGCCAAAACTAGAAGACAGAAGAAAAAGAGGTGATATGATCACTACATACAAAATAGTAACAGGAATTGATAAAATCGATAGGGAAGATTTCCTGAGACCTGGAACTTTAAGAACAAGAGGTCATAGATATAAACTAGCTAAACACAGATGCCGAAGAACTATAAGAAAATTCACTTTCGCAGAGTGGTAGATGGTTGGAACAAGTTAGGGGAGAAGGTGGTGGAGGCCAAGACTGTCAGTAGTTTCAAAGCGTTATATGACAAAGAGTGCTGGGAAGACGGGACACCACGAGCATAGCTCTCATCCTGTAACTACACTTAGGTAATTACACACACACAGGGGACGAAATGAAGGAAATGTTCGACCAGTTTCTGGAGGACATCAAGAGTGAGATGCAAGAAATGAAGAACGAAATAAGCAACCTGAAAAGAGAGCTGACAGCAGTAAAGGAGGAGATTAGAGCCCTCAAAGAGAATGGCATCTCAGAAAATCATCCAGGGAGAAGGTGGTAATAGTTTTTTGGATGAGAATGCCACAATAAAAGCAACATTTGCAGAAATGCTAAAAAAAAAATAACTGAAGTAATGACTGCAGTGATGGAGGTGGCCAGGAAAGCAGCCATCTCACAGGAGGCGGCATGCTCCACTAGCCAACTGCTGGAAAGGAACAGATCAGTGGTTGCTGTGGGTATTAAAGAGCAGGGAGGCTCTAATAGGACAGAGTGGAATGACAAGGACAAAGCAGCAGTGAATGAAGTACTGAAGGCACTAGACATGGAAGGGGCTGAGCATAGCATTGAGAAGGTTTTCAGGCTAGGTTGGTACAACAAAGACCGAGACCGAGTGATATAGTGTTTGCAAACGAGAGCACAAAGGAGAAGATTCTATCAAGGAAGAGCTCCCTGAAAAACGTGGGAAAATTAAAAAATGTATTCCTCCAGAGAGACATGACAAGGGAGGAGAGAGCCGTGGCAGCAGAAGCAAGGAAGAGGCGCAGGGCAAGAGGGGAAAACCAGGAAGTCACAGCTCCCAACACAACACCCCCAGAGGCGAGGGGGGAACCCACAACCAGTTACCCAGTAACACCAGAGGGGAGGACAACCCGGCCACCCTCCTCTGCATAGAAAACCCCCCCTACCCCGAACCCTCCCTGCCCCCACTCAAATGTTCAGCCAAAACTCCCTCCCCCCACACCCAATCCCCACCCTTCTACCCTTCCCCTCCTCCCGCCGAGTCCTCCCTCCCCCCTTTTCCTTCCTGTCCTCCCTCCCCTTTCACCCCATACCCTCCCTGTCCCTCCCCCTTCACTGGATCCCCCACCCCTCATCCCAGTATCCTCTGAGACCCTGTTATCCACCTCACAGGACCTCGCACCCATGGAACAGCTTCCCCCACCAGCAGAACACTCACCAAGGAGGCGATTTGAGAAGGGACAGAAGAAAGTGAGCCTCAAAGCAATGTACACTAACATAGATGGAATTACAAATAAAGCAAATGAGCTTGGAGAACGGGTACTAGAGGAAAACCCAGACATAATAGCCCTCACAGAAACAAAGCTAACGAAAACGATAACAAACGCAGTATTCTCCAGGACTATTATGTTATGAGGAAATAGAGGGAAGAAAGAGGTGGTGGTGGCGTAGCTCTGCTGGTAAGAAAAGGCTGGGATTTTGAGGAGATGGTTATTCAGGGCTGTGAAGGTTTCAGTGACTACATAGCAGGTACCATAACAAATGGAGGGAAAAAAATTATAGTCATAGTCATATATAATCCACCACCAAATGACAGAAGACCCAGACAGGAATATGATAGAAACAACATGGCCACCAGCAGCACCTCAAGGTAACCATTAACATAATAGAAAGAGCAGCTTCTGTTGCTAGCGGGAATGGATCTGGACTACTAATTATGGGAGACTTCAACCATGGGAAGATAGATTGGGTGAACAGAGACCCGCATGGAGGACCAGAAACATGGAGAGCTAAGCTGCTGGACATGGCAACAAGAAACTTTCTAAGCCAGCACATCAAGGAACCAACAAGAATGAGAGGAGAAGATGAACCAGCAATGCTTGATTTGATATTTACCCTAAATGTGTGGGATATAAGGGAAGTTAAGATGGAAGTGCCCTTGGGAATGAGTGACCACAGTGTATTGAACTTTGAGTACCTGGTAGAGCTAGGAATTATCTCCCCCAAAAAAGAACTAGGATTCAAAAGGCTGGCATACCGAAAGGGGAATTATGAACAGATGAGAAGTTTCCTAAGTGGGACCTTGGGACACAGACCTCAGAGATAAGTCTGTACAGGGTATGATGGACTATGTTACCCAAAAGTGTCAGGAGGCAGTAAAGAGGTTCATCCAGGCCCAAAGGGAAAAATCCGAGAAGCAAGAGAAGAATCCATGGTTTAATAGGGCATGTATGGAAGCGAAGAAACTGAACAAAAGGGTGTGGAGGAACTTCCGGAATAACAGAACACCAGAAAGCAGAGAGAGATACCAGAGAACCAGGAATGAGTACGTCAGGGTGAGAAGAGAAGCAGAGGAAAGTTTTGAAAATGATATAGCAAACAAAGCCAAGACCGAATCAAAGCTACTCCACAGTTACATCAGAAGGAAAACACCAGTAAAAGAACAGGTATTGAAACTTAGAACAGGCGAGGACAGGTATACAGAGAATGACAAAGAGGTGTGTGAAGAACTCAACAAGAGGTTCTAGGAGGTCTTCACAATAGAACAAGGTGAGGTCACTGTGCTAGGAGAAGGGGAGGTAAACCAGGTGGCCTTGGAAGAGTTCAAAATTACGAGAGAGGAGGTCAAGAGACACCTGCTGGATCTGGATGTTAGAAAGGCTGTTGGTCCAGACGGGATCTCACCATGGATACTGAAAGAGTGTGCAGAGGCACTTTGCTTGCCACTCTCCATAGTGTATAGTAAGTCACTGAAGACGGGAGACCTACCAGAAATATGGAAGACGGCGAATGTGGTCTCAATATACAAAAAGGGCGACAGGCAAGAGGCACTGAACTACAGGCCAGTGTCCTTGACTTGTATACCATGCAAGGTGATGGAGAAGATCGTGAGAAAAAACCTGGTAACACATCTGGAGAGAAAGGACTTTGTGACAAATCGCCAACATGGGTTCAGGGAGGGTAAATCTTGCCTTACAGGCTTGATAGAATTCTACGATCAGGTGACAAAGATTAAGCAAGAAAGAGAGGGCTGGGCGGACTGCATTTTCTTGGATTGTCGGAAAGCCTTTGACACAGTACCGCATAAGAGGCTGGTACATAAGCTGGAGAGACAGGCAGGTGTAGCTGGTAAGGTGCTCCAGTGGATAAGAGAGTACCTAAGCAATAGGAAGCAGAGAGTTACGGTGAGGGGTGAGACCTCCGATTGGCGTGAAGTCACCAGTGGAGTCCCACAGGGCTCTGTACTCGGTCCTATCTTGTTTCTGATATATGTAAATGATCTCCCGGAGGGTATCGATTCATTTCTCTCAGTGTTTGCGGACGATGCTAAAATTATGAGAAGGATTAAAACAGAAGAGGACTGTTTGAGGCTTCAGGAAGACCTAGACAAGCTGAAGGAATGGTCGAACAAATGGTTGTTAGAGTTTAACCCAACCAAATGTAATGTAATGAAGATAGGTGTAGGGAGCAGGAGGCCAGATACAAGGTATCATCTGGGAGAGGAAATTCTTCAGGAGTCAGAGAAGGAAAAAGACTTGGGGGTTGATATCACGCCAGACCTGTCCCCTGCAGCACATATCAAGCGGATAACATCAGCGGCATATGCCAGGCTGGCCAACATACGAACGGCATTTAGAAACTTGTGTAAAGAATCATTCAGAACTTTGTATACCACATATGTCAGGCCAATCCTGGAGTATGCAGCCCCAGCATTGATTCCATATCTAGTCAAGGATAAGACTAAGCTGGAAAAGGTTCAAAGGTTTGCCACCAGACTAGTACCCGAGCTGAGAGGTATGAGCTATGAGGAGAGACTATGGGAATTAAACCTCACTTCGCTGGAAGACAGAAGAGTTAGGGGGGGGCATGATCACCACATTCAAGATTCTGAAGGGAATTGATAGGGTAGATAAAGACAGTCTATTTAACACAAGGGGACACAGGTGGAAACTGAGTGCCCAAATGAGCCACAGAGATATTAGAAAGAACTTTTTTAGTGTCAGAGTGGTTGACAAATGGAATGCATTAGGAAGTGATGTGGTGGAGGCTGACTCCATACACAGTTTCAAGTGTAGATATGATAGAGCCCAATAGGCTCAGGAATCTGTACACCTGTTGATTGACGGTTGAGAGGCGGGACCAGAGAGCCAGAGCTCAACCCCCGCAAACACAACTAGGTAAGTACAACTAGGTGAGTACACACACACTCTCTCTCTCTCTCTCTCACTCACTCACACTCTCACTCACTCTGCGCTTCACCACAACTCAACACCCATCCCTTCCACCATCTCTCTATCCCTCCCTCCCTCCATTTCTCACTCCTTCTATCCCTCCCTCCCTCCATTTCTCACTCCTTCCATCCCTCCCTCCATCTCTCCCTTCTTCCATCCATCTCCTTCCCTCCCTCTCCATCCCTCCTTCCCTCCCTCCCTCCCTCCCTTCTTCTATCCCTCCTTCCCTCCCTCCCTCCCTCCTTCTATCCCTCCCTTAATCCATCCCTCCCTCTCTCCCTCCACCCCTCCCTGCCTCCATCCCTCCCTGCCTTCATCCCTCATCTCTCTATCCCTCCCTCCCTCCATTTCTCACTCCTTCTATCCCTCCCTCCCTCCATTTCTCACTCCTTCCATCCCTCCCTCCATCTCTCCCATCCCTCCCTCCTTCCATCTCTCCTTCCCTCCCTCCTTCCCTCCCTCCCTCCTTCTATCCCTCCCTCCTTCTATCCCTCCCTCAATCCATCCCTCCCTCTCTCCCTCCCTCCACCCCTCCCTGCCTCCATCCCTCCCTGCCTCCATCCCTCCCTCCCTCCCTCCCTCCCTCCCTCCCTCCCTCCCTCCCTCCCTCCTTCCTTCCATCCCTCCCTCCCTCCCTCCTTCCTTCCTTCCATCCCTCCCTCCCTCCCTCCCTCCCTCCCTCCCTCCCTCCCTCTATCCATCCCTCCCTCCATCCATCCTTCTTCCCCCATCCTTCCTTCTCCCCCCATCCATCAATCCATCCATCCCTCCATCTATCCTTCCATCCATCTCTATTCTCTCCTTCCGTGCCTACATCCCAGCCTCTGCATGCCTGCCTCCCTCCCTGCTTACCTTCCAGCCTCTTCCTGCCTACATTTCAGCCTTTCCATCCCTGCCAGCCTGCCTGCCTGCCCATCCACCCACCAGTCAGCCATCACTGACACAATGAGTGCATTTGTAGCTGACATGGTGCATGGATGTTCCTTGATTGTTAAGATCCAACAAAGTCACGGAATGAACACTCTACCCTCTTGACAAATCAAAACAATGTGCCGTGCATCTGTGACGTCACAGAGTAGAAGGCACTAGAGTGGTGGACCAAGTGGCAGTCTGTACAAAATATATCCTACCTGAATGTTACTTGAAAAATTACCGACACGTAACTTCGGAAATACCGGAGCTTCGGAAATAAGGACCAGGGTTCAGCCCCATATAGGCCGTTAAATCGAGTGGATACTGTGGAATCCTGGGTTACGAGCTTCCCTGTTTCCGAGTTTTTTCGGGTTACGAGCCCGATTTGGTCTGAAAATTTGCATCGGGATACGAGCATTGCATCGGGTAACGAGTTTGTTGATACGCGTACAGACCGACCTAGGGCGTGGTGGCATGGTGATCGCGCCTCAGTTTACCAATGCCTCGTGCCCAGTGACTCCAGCCTGAATTCTTCACAAGCATTTACAGTTTTTTGTCAGATTTTTGGCCATTTGAGCATAAAAGTTATTATATATCTCACCATGGGTCTCAAGAAAGCCAGTGGTAAGGGCAAGAAATCACATGTGAGAATGACCATAGAGGAAAAACGAGATCATTCGTAAGCATGAAAATGGTACTCGTGTTGTTAAACTAGCTAGGCAGTACAACAAATCTTCAGGGGAGGAAGAGGAGGCAGTAGAGAATGTCCCTTCCTCATTAATAAAGAAAATGTGTGCAGTATGGGAAGGATTGAAAAGTTTTGCTGAAAAGATTCACCCAGATAAAGCTGTAGTAGATCGTTGCATTGATCTTTTTAATGACAATGTGATGACTCACTGCAGACAAGTGTTGCAAAGAAGGGAAAAACAGTCTTAAATGGAATGTTTCCTTATGAGAAAATCAAGCATTGAACCACAACCAGGACCTAGTGATATGCAGGCAAAATGTGCCAGAGAGTGCACTCCAGAGAAATTTTCACTGCCTGATGTTATAATGGAAGGGGGACTTCCCTTCCTAACAGTAACACCTCTCCTCCTCCCTATCTTCCATATGCCAACAGCAGTCATCAGCAAGGGTAAGTAATAACTTGAACATACTTTTGTAGTGTAGATTTAGATGAATTAGGTATAAAATTTAGTTTGAAGTGAGGTTTTTGGGTAGTCAGGAATGGATTAATTCATTTCCCATTATTTCTTATGGGGAAATTAGCTTCGGTTTACGAGTTTTCAGGTTACAAGCTGTCTCCAGGAACGAATTAGACTCTTAAACCGAGGTACCCCTGTATGTATTAACTTTTTTCCAAATTAAAGATAATTTTATCTTCATTAGAGTTCTAATATTACATCAAAGCGTGGCAATGTATTCCAAGTAGCAGAAGCTGTGTGAAGAGTCAATAAATCGCTATAGTTTTAAATTGAAATTAATTAATTAAGAAGATTCCTCTTAATTTGATATTGCCTTGTAAATGATCTTACAGTAAATGTTTGGTCCCAGGAGACAACTCGTCCTGTATATGGCTGATGGCACAAATGTGTGAAAATAAATAATAATGAAGATATCTTGCCCTTTTAACCCTTAAAGTGTGCATCACGTCATATGACGTGTTGGACGTTGTTCCAGTCAACTGCGCATCACGTCATATGATGTGTTGGAGTACTACGCAAGATTTAAACGGCCCGCAGATACACGGGGTTCACCACACCTTCATCAGGGCTCTTGTAAACAGAGGCAATTTTTTTTTAAATCGTGGGCCAAACTCCCGGGTGTTATTGGCCTCAGTATTGAGTGAGCAACCAAGCCTGATGCACGCAGCATGAGCTAACAGAACTGCTGTTCAGCTTGTGACCACAGCATCGCCTAAAAATGCCAAAATATACTTGTTCATGCTATTATGTAGCGATGATATTATTACAGAAGACCCCTGACTGATAAAACTGACCAGGGTTCTGATAACAGCAGGATTGTGGTGATATTTAGCGCTGTGCGCCATGGAGGGAGGAATAATGCTGTGGGAGGGAGGGTGGTGGCGATGTCTTCTGACTGTGTGTGGCCACCTTATATTGACTGCACTCAGCAAACCAGCTTAGTGGTTCGCTATGGTGAACACAAATGAAGATACTTATATATAACGTGTGTATAGAGGGTATAACCAGCAAGAGAAGGTTTGGAGCCGCCATTTTGGTGAGGGCTGTGGTGTCGTCTGCATGACGCCACTGTGCAGACGACGGTGTTGTTTACTGGTTACCATGATGGTCTTTGGGCACCATACCAATTTATTTGTACAAGTATGGTGAATAAAACAGGTAGATATTTATATATAATGTGTGTATATAGCGTAATAACACCACACAGTATTGTTGGAGGAGAAATATTAGTGCGTCTGGCCTTGAGGGCAGCAGCCATCAGCTGTGTGAGGTCCTACGTCTTTGTGCCTTTACTCACCATACAAGCTTAGATGTACAGTTATGGTGAACAAAACATGTAGATACTTATATATAACGTCTGTATATAGTGAATTATAGCAAAAACAGTATTGTGGGAGGAGAATGTGGGT
The DNA here is from genome assembly GCF_040958095.1 of Procambarus clarkii. Classification (NCBI taxonomy): domain Eukaryota; kingdom Metazoa; phylum Arthropoda; class Malacostraca; order Decapoda; family Cambaridae; genus Procambarus; species Procambarus clarkii. The sequence continues at coordinate 26,863,430 of NC_091187.1, forward strand.
GAGTCAGATGACTTGAGGGAGGGCGGGAGTGGCTGGCTGGTACACGGCGGTCACTCCTCGTTACTTTTTGACTCATAATAGCTACTTAGTGGTTCGTTATAGTGAACAAAACATGCAGATACTTATATATAACCTGTGCTTATAGTGTAATAACCGACAAAGTATTTGTTCACTGATTGATGAACATAATTGAATCAACAATATGCACACCATATTTTTGAGTACAGCAATGGTTCACTCATTTTATTATATAAATATATCAAACTACACACTATTGAATAATATTACAGTAAAATATCTATGAAAAATCAATCAGAGACATTGAAATAATTAGGTAATTATCTCTTTGTGACAACTCCGGCCTGACAGCTGGCGAGCAACAGACCGCCTGGGACGCACGCTGAGTCAGCGCCTATAATTTGCCAGACTTCCCCGCCCTATAGCGGGTAATATATGCCACTTACGATTTTTTTATTATTTTTCCCGTGATCAGTGAACACAAATTAACAGGTTAGGAAGCAAAAATAATTTTTTTTTTATCAAAATGACATGCGCCTGTGGGGATGACAGGATATTAAACCCCGAGCATGTTAAGGGTTAAGATAATCATTTTGCAGAACAACTGCAAAAAAGTGAGTAAGGTATTAGAACAATACTGTGTACTATATTTAATTACATGACATTGCCAAATATTGCATTCCTGATTAACAGCTATATTTTTTCCAACCTCCTATGGAAACCACTTTATTTTGCTTGTTAGTATAATGAGTTTCATTGTTACTCTCTATTTAACCACCGTGCTGTGAGGCCTTAAAATATGACATTCCTGTCATGTGCATAACAAAATTTCTTTGCAAAAATCTTGTTTTCCTTACCAAATGGTTAAATTACCTTTTTCTGATCACATGTATGTTGAAAATATTGCACCAATGTAATTACTTTGGCCGTAGTGGTGTCCACAAAATGGTATGTGATGTCATGGCTTGGTGGTCGCCCGTGCCGTAGACTCCCAGAGGCAGTCCCTTGCCAGTTTCAACAAGCGCGAGTTGCCACAAATATTTTTTTTTTCATTTTTTCTGCACAATTACAAATGCATTTCTTTCTTTTTTCTGGCTAATCCTATGTATATTGAACAGGGTTACAATATTCAGGCAGTAGAACATCCGTACTGTTCAAAGAAACTGTGTTACATGTATCTCAAATGTATTCACAAAATTGTTCCTATTTTCTCTATTACATTGTAACATATGATTATGTTACATTGTTGGGTAGATTAGATACGCAGTGTTTAGTGAGTTTCATATTTATTTAGTAGTCTTGATTACAGTAGTCAGTTGTTGGCATTGTCGTAGACGTTCAAACGGAGCTTGGAGCAGAGCAGAGACTTGAGTGAGGCCGGAGTCACGGAGCTCTACGCGGGAGAGAGTGGCGGCTCGATGGGGAATCATGAGTGGCTAAACTCGTTGGGGAGCGAGAGCATTGTAGCTCGATGCAGCTGTAGTCTGCTGTCTGCTCTGTGTCGAAGCTGGTGTGTTTTGGGGTCAGTTAGAACTGCATACGCCAAGTACTACATTCTTAAGGTTGAAGAGGTGTGGTAACTCCAAAGCTTCTGAACTAAAGTTATCTGAATCACTGTGGAAATTGTACTATCAGCTATTCGCTTTTCGCTTGCTTATATTTGGTTGCTACACCTCAGCTTCCTCCAACAGGATGGAAAGAATGTTACCTGTAATTAGGAAAGGATTAGTGCTAATGAGTCATTAAGGTGATGAGAGATTGGAGTGAGTATAATGTTTACTCGCTACAACATATTCAATTATTCACATTTATTTACAGCTTATTTACACACTGTATGCTATCACAGACTATATACATCACTATCAACACACTTAGAACTGCACAAGTGTGTGATAATCAGTGAAGCAATCAATGGGGCACAAGGCAACTTTGCACTCAACACACAACTTGTGCACTCAACAAGTGCAGATGGATCTTCGCTTCTGTTCCCCTACGTTGCGTATTCTTGTAAACAACGCAGGCACGTTCACAATCGACTTGAGAATGGTCCAGGACGGACCGAAACGTCGTCGTCTCTTCAATTTCTAGTGTGTGGTCTGGTCATCATACTTCAGCCACGTTATTGTGACTCATCGCCTGCACCCTTTTCTCGTTTGCCTGTGCTTAGCATATAACCAAGCTTGTGTACAGCAAAGTGTTCTTCATGCCTGAGTCTGTCTGTAACTGAGTGGGCATTGTTGCTGGCACCACACATGGCACAACACTGCCCTCCACCCTATACTTCACCAGTAGTTGTGACACTAGGGCAACACTGAATGTACGGATTGATGGTTTCTTGCCAGATTTCACGAGATACATGTTGAAACAGTTCAGCACTGCAATGTCAATGAGGTAGAAAAACAATTTCTTGGTCCACTTTACAGATTTTCACATGCACCAACCATCATAGTCACATTTATCTACTAATTGCAGATTTACACTGTAGTCAATGACACAATCAGGTTTATATATTGGCAACCTTGTTGCAAAGTTCACGCTGCCACTGTCCAACATGGTACTGGTGTGAATAGTTGTCAACATATTCACCTCGCGTCTGTCCCTTCAGCACACGGATAACATTTTATAACTGCCTGAGAACCCATGTGGATCTTGACCTGGTATGTCAACGTCTGTACCTGAATACATACAATGTCATGCCCATGACAGTACCAGTTTTGCAGTCGCATAACACAAAGAACTTTAGTCCAAACCTGTGCCGCTTTGATGGTATGTACTGGTCTCATGCCAGTCGTCCCTCGAAGAGAACTAGCAATTCATCTATCACGACATTCTGTGCTGGTACAAAATAGTAACGGAATTTTCCTCTCAATTCACTAAATATCTTCTGCACTTTCCACAATCTGTCATGTCTGTATTTATTAACATTGTTCTCAAAGTGCGAGCACCTGAGCAGCAGCAGGAGCCTATCACATGACATGTACTTGTTGAACAAGGGGGGTTAGAACAAGGCTATCTTTCTTCCAATAATCCTGAATCACGTGTTTATCTGCATGCCTCATCATCATACACAACACTAAAAACACATACATTTCCTCAATAGTCGTGTCTTTCCAACGTGTCAATCGAGAGAGGCAGGTAAAACTCCAGAGTCAATGAGATCCAGAGCGTATTGGTTTGTCTCTGCAACGAAATGGTCAATGAGTGGCTGATCAAAATATGCCATAAAATAATCAATTTCAGCATATCATCACCAGTATAGGGGAATAAGGGTGTCACATCAACATCGGTATCATCAAATGCTATAATTTGTGGGACAAAATTGTCACAATCCTCCCACACTAGCTCACACCCGTATTTTTGGTTTTGGTGCCAACACCATGATCAACACCAGCACGAACACCACCAGCACGGGCGTCTACAACACGGCTGCATCGTCTTGCGCTAGAGCTGCGTATTGGTATGCCAGCAGATGAGGCTGTTCTGCGTAGTATAGGCCTACCACGAACACCTGATGTCAAGGGCGCACTGTCGTCATTGTCCTCAGGCTGTTTGACATGCTGGCACTTGCCTTGGTAAGGTGCTGGGGCAGCAAAACTCCACCTAGTAACACCATAGCCACTTGCACTTGGTTCATCAATACTGCTTGTATCTGAGCCTATGTCAATGAACCCAGAAAATGACTCAACATATATAGTATCACCCAGTAGACTTACGTCAGGTGGCACAAATGGTGATGGTACCTCCAGTGGTGTCGATCAGGGGTGGCGTAGGAGGCCGGGCGAGGCGTGTGTGCTGTACACACACTCGACATTGTCCATCGAATTTTCCCCATCATTCGTGTCAAACCTCTGTGGTAGGTCTTTATCTGGACTGTAGTCTAAATCATCAGTAATGGGTCCATCATCAAACAATATGTCCCGTATTTCATCTTCCGAGAGTTGTTTTGCAACACCACAGCTGACCATGGACCGGGAGCTCATAGATGATGCATCAGACATGGTTGCTACTTTGAAACTGAGGCTCCCCACGGCCGTGGGGCATACCGGGATTTTTTTTCATTATGGCGGACAATTACTGGCGGCCTTAGGCATCCATTTCGTACCCAAGTCACCACACACCCGTTTTGAATCCTACGCTATACCTACGAGCAGCCGGAGATGCTCTGTGCACTCCTGATCTAGTGCATCAAGGCGCTCTGCGCAGTGTGGTGGTTAAATAATAAAACTAACTTTTTTATATATTTTTCTTTACAAGTGAGTCATTGTGGTTTTCATGACAGGCATTGTAATAAATAAAGCAATTTACGGGCTCACAATAGCCCGTGCTACATGGACACTTCGTTCTGAGTAGCTAAATCTGAAATAACGTAAAGCAATCAATAGACTTTCATTTATTGTTTACATTTCACATAGTTTTATGTCTAAAATGTTTACTTCATAATTTATATAATGTTCCTAAGAGTAACTTGCTTCATACACACATTCTTCCTTAAAGAATACAGAGCCTGTTTTATGCACATGGTCTCTGTGATTGTTACCTGTTTCGTACACACGATCTGATTTACCTAATTTACCTGAGGGCCACTAACCCGAGTGGCCTCGACGATGACAGGAAAGCGGCGGCTTATCAAAGTTCCTCCATTTGCCTTTATGATCTTTCCTATGTATATTTTGAAATTCAGTATAGTTTTGGCAGTTACAGCTTTGGCGAGTAGGCATTTCCAAGGGTTAATAACCCTGTTGATGAAAAAGCATCTCCTGTTCTCAGTCCTACATTGTGGCTTGTTGAGCTTGAAACTGTTGCTCCTTGTTTGTGTCACATCTGACCTGAAGAAAATATCCATATCAACATCCTCTAACTTTTTCAGTATTTTAAGTTTCAATGAGATCCGCCCTGTCATGCATGGTGTTTTTAGCCCTGTGGCCTTCAACCGTTCCTGATATGAGAGATGACTTGGCACTGGATTGACTTTTGTTACCCAGTGTTGCATCTTTTCCAGAGCAGCTATGTCCTTCTGAAAATGAGGGCTCCATGCTTGGATACAGTAATCCAAATGGGGGAGCACCAGAGATTTATGCAGTTGAACCATTACTTTCTTTTCCTTATAGTCAAAAGTATGCTTGATTATCCCAAGAGCTTGGTTAGCTTTTCTGACTGCAGCACCCACCTGTTGTGCAACTTTTAATGTTCTCAAGTGGTCAATCTTGACTCCAAGGTCTCTTTCTTCATCAATCTGCTGTAAGGTAATGCTATTAATTTGGTAGTTGTGGCATGGGTTGTTATGCCCCACATTCATGGATTAGTCTAGCATTTATCGATATTAAAAAGTACTGTATTTGCCAGTCTTCTGACTATTTGTGAAGTTCATGTAGATCTCTTTCGTAAGGTTTAGATTTTGTTATCATTTTTCACTTTACTGTCATCTCTGCAACAGTTGCCTGTTTCATACACATGGTCTAAGTGACAGCTGCCTGTTTCATACACATGGTCTATGTGACAGCTGCCTGTTTCATACACATGGTCTAAGTGACAGTTGCCTGTTTCATACACATGGTCTAAGTGACAGCTGCCTGTTTCATACACATGGTCTAAGTGACAGTTGCCTGTTTCATACACATGGTCTAAGTGACAGCTGCCTGTTTCATACACATGGTCTAAGTGACAGCTGCCTGTTTCATACACATGGTCTAAGTGACAGTTGCCTGTTTCATACACATGGTCTAAGTGACAGTTGCCTGTTTCATACACATGGTCTAAGTGACAGCTGCCTGTTTCATACACATGATCTAAGTGATAGTTGCCTGTTTTGTACACTTGGTCTATATGACAGTTGCCTGTTTTGTACACTTGGTCTATGTGACAGCTGCCTGTTTTGTACACTTGGTCTATGTGACAGTTGCCTGTTTTGTACACTTGGTCTATATGACAGTTGCCTGTTTTGTTCACTTGGTCTATGTGACAGTTGCCTGTTTTGTACACTTGGTCTATATGACAGTTGCCTGTTTCATACACATGGTCTAAGTGACAGTTGCCTGTTTCATACACATGGTCTAAGTGACAGCTGCCTGTTTCATACACATGGTCTAAGTGACAGTTGCCTGTTTTGTACACTTGGTCTATATGACAGTTGCCTGTTTTGTACACTTGGTCTAAGTGACAGCTGCCTGTTTCATACACATGGTCTATGTGACAGTTGCCTGTTTTGTACACTTGGTCTATATGACAGTTGCCTGTTTTGTACACTTGGTCTATGTGACAGTTGCCTGTTTTGTACACTTGGTCTATATGACAGTTGCCTGTTTTGTACACTTGGTCTATGTGACAGTTGCCTGTTTTGTACACTTGGTCTATGTGACAGTTGCCTGTTTTGTACGCTTGGTCTATGTGACAGCTGCCTGTTTTGTACACTTGGTCTATGTGACAGTTGCCTGTTTTGTACACTTGGTCTATGTGACAGTTGCCTGTTTTGTACACTTGGTCTATGTGACAGTTGCCTGTTTTGTACACTTGGTCTATGTGACAGTTGCCTGTTTTTTTTCACTTGGTCTAAGTGACAGCTGCCTGTTTTGTACACTTGGTCTATATGACAGTTGCCTGTTTTGTTCACTTGGTCTATGTGACAGTTGCCTGTGTTGTACGCTTGGTCTATGTGACAGCTGCCTGTTTTGTTCACTTGGTCCATGTGACAGTTGCCTATTTTGTACACTTGGTCTATGTGACAGTTGCCTGTTTTGTACACTTGGTCTGTGACAGTTGCCTGTGTTGTACACATGGTCTATGTGACAGTTGCCTGTTTTGTACACATGATCTATGTGATTGCCTGTTTCATACTGTAATAACTGGTATATAAAATTTAGCTTTTGTGGTTGCTAATGTAAATGTTTCTCCTGTTTAGTTTGTTTTATTTGTGTAAATTTTTTTATTCCATTTGTGTTTGAGAGTGTCTTAGTAAATGAGTATGATTCTGCGTGTAAAGTTCACACCACACGACCTGTGTGTAATTACCTAAGTGTAGTTACAGGATGAGAGCTACGCTCGTGAGGACGGGGAGACAGAGAGGAGGACGGGGAGACAGAGAGGAGGACGGGGAGACAGAGAGGAGGACGGGGAGACAGATAGGAAGACGGGGAGACAGAGAGGATGACGGGGAGACAGAGAGGTAGACGGGGAGACAGAGAGGTGGACGGGGAGACAGAGAGGAAGACGGGGAGACAGAGAGGATGAAGGGAGACAGAGATATGGACGGGGAGACTGAGAGGAGGACGGGGGACAGAGAAGGACAGGGAAACAGAGGGGTGGACGGGAGACAGAGAGGTGGACGGGGGAGAGAGAGGTGGACGGGGAGACAGAGAGATGGACGGGGAGACAGAGGAAGACGGGGAACAGAGAGAAGGACGGAGAAACAGAGAGGTGAACGGGAGACAGAGAGGTGGACGGGGGACAGAGAGAAGGACGTGAAGACAGAGAGGAGGACGAGGAGACAGAGAGGAGGACGGGAAGACAGAGAGAGGAACAGGGGACACAGAGGTGGACGGGAGACAGAGAGGTGGAAGGGGGACAGAGAGAAGGACGGGGAGACAGAGAGGAGGACGGGGAGACAGAGAGATGGACGGGGAGACAGAGAGATGGACGGGGGACACAGAGAAGGAGAGAGGACAGAGAGGTGGACGGGGAGACAGAGAGGTGGACGGGGAGAAAGAGAGGAGGACGGGGTGACAGAAAGGTGGACGGGGAGACAGAGAGGACTGGAAGACAGAGAGGAAGACGGGAAGACAGAGAGGAGGACGGGGAGACAGAGAGGTGGACGGAAAGATAGATAGGACGGGGAGACAGAGAGGTGGACGTGGGACAGAGAGATGGACGGAGAGACAGAGAGGACGGGGAGACAGAGAGGAGGAAGGGGAGACAGAGAGGAGGACGGAGAGACAGAGAGGAGGACGGAGAGACAGAGAGGAGGACGGGGAGACAGAGAGGAAGAAGGGAAGACAGAGAGGAGGACGGGGAGACAGAGAAATGGACGGGGAGACAGAGAGGATGACGGTGGACAGAGAGAAGGACAGGAAAACAAAGAGGTGGACGGGAGACAGAGAGGTGGACGGGGGAGAGAGAGAAGGACGGGGAAACAGAGAGGAGGACGGGAGACAGAGAGGTGGACGGGGAGACAGAGAGATGGACAGGGAGACAGAGGAAGACGGGGAACAGAGAGAAGGACGGGGAAACAGAGAGGTGGACGGGGACAGAGAGAAGGACGGGGAGACAGAGAGAAGGACGGTGAGACAGAGAGATGGACGGGGAGACAGAGAGAAGGACGGTGAGACAGAGAGGTGGACGGGGATACAGAGAGATGGACGGGGAGACAGAGGAAGACGCAGGACAGAGAGCTGGACGGGGGACAGAAAGAGGGACGGGGAGACAGAGAGGAGTACGGGGAGACAGAGAGACGGACGAGGAGACAGAGGACGGAGAGACAGAGAGATGGACGGGGGACACAGAGGAGGACGGCGGACAGAGAGGTGGACGGGGAGACAGAGAGACGGACGGGGAGACAAAGAGGAGGACGAGGAGACAGAGAGATGGACGGGGAGACAAAGAGGAGGACGGGGAGACAGACAGACGGGGAGACAGAGGTGGACGGGGAGACAGAGAGATGGACGGGGGACAGAGAGGACGACGGGGAGACAGGTGGACGGGGAGACAGAGAGGTGGACGGGAGACAGAGAGGAGGACGGGGAGACAGAAGAGGAAGGTGAGACAGAGAGGAGGACGGGAAGATAGAGAGGAGGACGGGGGAAAGAGAGGGGGACGGGGAGACAGAGAGATGGACGGAAAGACAAAGAGGAGGATGGGGAGACAGAGAGATGGACGGGGAGACAGAGAGGTGGACAGGGAGAAAATGGGGAGGACGGGGAGACAGAGAGATGGACGGGGAGACAGAGAGGTGGACAGGGAGAAAATTGGGAGGACGGGGAGACAGAGAGATGGACTGGGAGACAGAGAGGTGGACGGGGAGACATAGAGGTGGACGGGGAGATAGACAGATGGACGGGGGACAAAGAGGAGGACGTGTAGACAGAGAGGTGGACGGGGAGACAGAGAGATGGACGGGGGACAGAGAGGAGGACTGGGAGACAGAGAGGTGGACGGGGAGACAGAGAGGTGGACGGGGAGACAGAGAGGTGAACGTGGAGATAGAGAGGAGGACGGGGAGACAGAGAGGTGGACGGGGAGACAGACAGATGGACGGGGGACAGAGAGGAAGACGAGGAGACAGAGAGGTGGACGGGGAAAGAGAGGTGTACGGGGAGACAGAGAGGTGGACGGGGAGACAGAGAGGTGGAAAGGAAGACAGGGAGGTGGACGGGGAGACAGAGAGGTGGAAGGGGAGTCAGAGAGGTGGACGGGGAGACAGAGAAGTAGACGGAGCACAGAGAGAAGGACGGGGAGACAGAGAGATAGACGGGGACAGAGAGGAGGACGGAGAGACAGAGAGGAGGACGCGGAGACAGAGAAGACGGGAAGACAGAGAGGAAGAGGGGAGAGAGAGAGAGAGGTGGATGGGGAAAAATAGAGGTGGACGGAAGACAGAGAGGAGGAAGGGAGACAGAGAGATGGACGGGGAGACAGAGAAGACGGGAAGACAGAGAGGAAGAGGGGAGATAGAGAGGTGGACGGGGAGACAGAGAGGTGGAAGGGGGACAGAGAGAAGGACGGGGAAACAGAAAGGTGGACGGGAGACAGAGAGGTGGACGGGGCACAGAGAGAAGGACGGGGAGACAGAGAGTAGGACGGGGAGACAGAGAGATGTACGGGGAGATAGAAGACGGGGTGAGAGAGAGAGAGATGGACGGGGGACAGAGAGGTGGACAGGAAGACAGAGAGGTGGACGGGGAGTAAGAGAGGAGGACAGGGACACAGAGAGGACGGGGGGACAGAGAGGTTTACGGGGGGACAGAGGGGTGTACGGGGACACAGAGAGGTGGACGGGGAGAAAGAGAGAACGGGGAGACAGAGAGGAAGACGGGAGACAGAGAAGACGGGGGACAGAGAGGTGTACGGGGGGACATAGTGGTGTACGGGGAGACAGAGAGGTGGACGGGGAGACAGAGAGGTGGACGGGGAAACAGAGAGGATTACGGGGAAAGAGAGAGGAGGACGGGGAGACAGAGAGGAGGACGGGGAGACAGAGAGGAGGACGGGGAGACAGAGAGATGGACGGGGAGACAAGGGAAGACGGGGGACAGAGAGAAGGACCGGGGGACAGAGAGGAGGACGGGGAGAGAGAGAGATGGACGGGGAGACAGAGGACGGGGAGAGAGAGAGATGGACGGGGGACACAGAGGAGGACGGAGGACAGAGAGGTGGACGGGGAGACAGAGAGGTGGACGGGGAGATACAGAGGAGGATACGGAGACAGAGAGGACTGGGGGACAGAGAGTGTACGGGGAGACAGAGAGGTGGACGGGGAGACAGATAGGACGGGGAGACAGAGAATAGGACGAGGAGACAGAGAGGAAGACGGGGAGACAAAGAGATGGACGGTGAGACAGAGAGGAGGACGGTGAGACAGAGAGATGGACGGGGAGGCAAAGAAGAGGACAGGGAGACAGAGAAATGGACGGGGAGACAGAGAGGAGGACGGGGAGAGAGAGAGGTGGACGGGGAGACAGAGAGGAGGACGGGGAGACAGAGAGAAGGACGGGGAGACAGAGAGGTGGACGGAGAGACAGAGAGGAGGACGGGGTGACAGAGAGGTGGACGGGGAGACAGAGAGGAGGACGTGGAGACAAAGAGGAGGACGGGGAGACAGAGAGGAGGACGGGGGATAGAGAGGAGTCCGGGGAGACAGAGAGGAGGACGGGGGACAGAGAGGAAGACGGGGAGACAGAGAGGAGGACGGGGGACAGAGAGGAGTACGGGGAGACAAAGAGGAGGACTGGGTGACAGAGAGGTGGACGGGAAGACACAGAGGAGGACGGAGAGACAGAGAGGTGGACGGGGAGACATAGAGGAGGACGGGGTGACACAGAGGTGGACGGGGAGACAGAGAGGAGGACGGGAGGACGGGTTGACAGAGAGGTGGACGGGGAGACAGAGAGGAGGACGGGTTGACAGAGAGGTGGACGGAGAGACAGAGAGGAGGAGGGAGAGACAGAGAGGAGGACGGTGTGACAGAGAGGTGGTCGGGGAGACAAAGAGGAGGACGGGGTGACAGAGAGGAGGACAGGGGATAGAGAGGTGGACGGGGAGACAGAGAGGAGGACGTGGAGACAAAGAGGAGGACGGGGAGACAGAGAGGAGGACGGGGGATAGAGAGGCGTACTGTGAGACAGAGAGGAGGACGAGGAGAGAGAGAGGAGGACGGGAAGACAGAGAGGTGGACACGGAGACAGAGAAGGCGACGGGGAGACAGAGAGGTGGATGTGGAGACAAAGAGGAGGACGGGGAGACAGAGAGTTGGACGGGAAGACAGAGGAAGACGGAGAGACAGAGTGCAGGACGGGGTGACAGAGAAAAGGACACGGAGACAGAGACGTGGACGGGGAGACAGAGAGGTGGACAGGGGACAGAGAAGAGAACGGGGAGACAGTGAGGTGGACGGGGAAACAGAGAGGTGAACGGGGTGACAGAGAGGTGGACGGGAATACAGTGAGGTGGACAGGGTAACAGAGAGTTGGACGAAGAGACAGAGAGGAGGACGGAGAGACAGAGAGGTGGACGGGGTGACAGAGAGGTGGACGGGAATACAGTGAGGTGGACAGGGTAACAGAGAGTTGGACGAAGAGACAGAGAGGAGGACGGAGAGACAGAGAGGTGGACGGGGAGACAGAGAGGAGGACGGGGGTGACAGAGAGGTGGACGGGAATACAGTGAGGTGGACAGGGTAACAAAGAGTTGGACGAAGAGACAGAGAGGAGGACGGAGAGACAGAGAGGTGGACGGGGTGACAGAGAGGTGGACGGGAATACAGTGAGGTGGACAGGGTAACAGAGAGTTGGACGAAGAGACAGAGAGGAGGACGGAGAGACAGAGAGGTGGACGGGGAGACAGAGAGGAGGACGGGGATGACAGAGAGGTGGACGAAGAGACAGGGAGGAGGACAGAGAGACAGAGAGGTGGACGGAGAGACAGAGAGGAGGACGTGGAGACAAAGAGGAGGACGGGGTGACAGAGAGGTGGACGGAGAGACAGAGATGTGGACGGGGAGACAGAGAGGTGGACGGGGAGACAGAGAAGAGGACTGGGAGACAGAAAGGAGGACAGGTAGACAGAGAAGTGGACGGGGAGACAGAGAGGAGGAAGGGGGATAGAGAGGAGTCCGGGGAGACAGAGAGGAGGACGGGGGACAGAGAGGAGGACGGGGAGTCAGAGAAGGACGGAAAGACAGAGATGTGGACGGGAAACAGAGAGGAAGACGGGGGATATAGAGGAGTACGGGAAGACAGAGAGGAGTACGGGGAAACAGAGAGGTGGACGGGGAGACAGAGAAGAGGACGAGGAGACAGAGAGATGGATGGGGAGACAGAGTTGGACGGGGTGACAGAAGAGGTGGACGGGGAGACACAGAGGTGGACGGGGAGACAGAGAGGTGGATGGGGAGACAGAGAGTAGGACGGGGTGACAGAGAGATGGACGAAGAGACAGAGAGGAGGACGGAGAGACAGAGAGGAGGACGGGGAGACAGAGAGGAGGACGTGGAGGCAAAGAGGAGGACAGGGTGACAGATAGGTGGACGGGGAGACAGAGAGGTGGACGGGGAGACAGAGAGGAGGACGGGGTGACAGATAGGTGGACGGGGAGACACAGAGGTGGACGGGGAGACAGAGAGGTGGACGGGGAGACAGAGAGGAGGACAGGGTGACAAATAGGTGGACGGGGAGACACAGAGGTGGACGGGGAGACAGAGAGGTGGACGGGGTGACAGAGAGGAGGACGGGGAGACAAAGAAGTGGACGGGGAGACACAGAGGTGGACGGGAAGGCAGATGAGGAATGGGTGACAGAGAGGTGGACGAAGAGACAGAGAGGAGGACGGAGAGACAGAGAGGAGGACGAGGAGACAGAGAGGAGGACGTGGAGACAAAGAGGAGGACGGGGTGACAGAGAGGTGGACAGGGAGACACAGAGGTGGACGGGGAGACAGAGAGGTGGACGTGGAGACAGAGAAGAGGACGGTGTGACAGAGAGGTGGACGGAGAGACAGAGAGGTGGACGGGGGACAGAGAGGAGAACGGGGAGACAGAGAGGAGGACGGGGAACAGAGAGGAGGACAGGGAGAAAGAGAGGAGGACGGGGGATAGAGATGTGGACGGGAAGACAGAGAAGAGGGTCGGGGAACAGAGAGGAGGACAGGGAGACAGAGAGGAGGACGGGGAGGCTGAGAGGTGGACGGGGTGACAGAGAGGTGGATAGGGATACAGAGAGCTGGACGGGGAGACAGAGAGGTGGACGGGGAGACAGAGAGGAGGACGGGGGATAGAGAGGAGGACGGGGAACAGAGAGGAGGACAGGGAGACAGAGAGGAGGACGGGGGGGGGGGGCAGAGAGGTGGACGGGGAGACAGAGAGGTGGACGAGGAGACAGAGAGGAGGACGTGGAGACAAAGAGGAGGACGGGGTGACAGAGAGGTGGACAGGGAGACACAGAGGTGGACGGGGAGACAGTGAGGTGGACGTGGAGACAGAGAAGAGGACGGTGTGACAGAGAGGTGGACGGGGAGGCAGAGAGGTGGACGGGGTGACAGAGAGGAGGACGGGGAGACAAAGAGGTGGACAGGGAGATAGAGAGAAGGACGGGGAGACGGAGAGGAGGACGGGGGAGAGAGAAGAAGACGGGAGACACAGAGGAGGACGGGGAGACAGAGAGGAGGACGGGGAGACAGAAAGAAAGACAGTGAGACAGAGGTAGAATGGGGGACAGAGAGAAGGATAGGGGATATAGCGGAATACGGGGAGACAGAGAGGAGGACGGGGGACAGAGAGGAGGACGAGGAGACAGAGAGGAGGACGGGGAGACAGAGAGGTGGACGGGGGGACACAGAGGTGGACGGGGAGACAGAGAGGTGGACAGGAAGACAGAGAGGAGGACGGGGTGACAGAGAGGTGGACGAAGAGGCAGAGAGGAGGACGGAGAGACAGAGAGGAGGACGGGGGATAGAGAGATGGACGGGGATACAAAGAAGAGGACGGGGAACAGAGAGGAGGATGGGGAGGCAGAGAGGTGGACGGGGCGACAGAGAGGTGGATGGGGATACAGAGAGGTGGACGGGGAGACAGAGCGGTGGACGGGGAGAGAGAGATGTGGACAGAGAGACAGCAAGGAGGACGGGGTGACAGATAGGTGGACGGGGAGACAGAGATGTGGACGGGGAGGGAGAGAGGTGGACAGAGAGACAGCAAGGACGACGGGGTGACAGAGAGTTGGACGGAGAGACAGAGAGAAGGACGGGGAGACAGAGAGGAGGACGGGGAGACAGAGAAGAGGACGGGGTGACAGATAGGTGGACGGGGAGACAGAGATGTGGACGGGGAGAGTGAGAGGTGGACGGGGAGACAGAAAGGAGGACGGGGGATAGAGAGCAGTACGGGGAGACAGAGAGGAGGACGGGGGACAGAGAGGACGGCGGGGAGACAGAGAGGAGGACGGGGAGACCGAGAGGTGGACAGGGAGACACAGAGGTGGACGGGGAGACAAACAGGTGGACGTAGAGACAGAGAAGAGGACGGAGAGACAGAGAGGTGGACGGAGAGACAGAGAGGAGGACGGAGAGACAGAGAGGAGGACGGGGAGACAGAGAGGAGGACGGGGTGACAGAGAGGTGGACGGGGAGACAGAGAGGTGAACGGGGGACAGAGAAAAGAACGGGAAGACAGAGAAGAGGACAGGGATACAGTGAGGTAGACGGGGAGACAGAAAGGAGGATATTGATAGAGAGGAGGACGGGGAGACAGAGAGGAGGACGGGGAACAGAGAGGAGGACAGGGAGACAGAGAGGAGGACGGGGAAGAGAGGAGGACAGGGAGACAGAGAGGAGGACGGGGAGGCAGAGAGGTGGACGGGGTGACAGAGAGGTGGACGGGGAGACAGAGAGGAGGACGGGGTGACAGAGAGTTGGACGGAGAGACAGAGAGGAGGACGGGGGACAGAGAGGACGGCGGGGAGAGAGAGAGGAGGACGGGGAGACAGAGAGGAGGACATAAGAACATAAGAACAAAGGCAACTGCAGAAGGCCTATTGGCCCATACGAGGCAGCTCCTATTTATAACCACCCAATCCCACTCATATACTTGTCCAACCTGCGCTTGAAACAATCGAGGGACCCCACCTCCAGCACGTTACGCGGTAATTGGTTCCACAAATCAACAACCCTGTTACTGAACCAGTATTTACCCAAGTCTTTCCTAAATCTAAACTTATCCAATTTATACCCATTGTTTCGTGTTGTCTTGTATTGATACTTTTAATACCCTATTAATATCCCCCTTGTTATGTCCATTCACCCACTTGTAAACCTCTATCATGTCACCCGTAACTCTTCGCCTTTCCAGTGAATGCAACTTAAGCTTTGTTAATCTTTCTTCATATGAAAGATTTCTAATTTGAGGAATTAACTTAGTCATCCTACGCTGGACACGTTCAAGTGAATTTATATCCATTCTATAATATGGCGACCAAAACTGAACTGCATAATCTAAATGGGGCCTAACTAGAGCAAGATATAGCTTGAGAACCACACCAGGTGTCTTGTTACTAACGCTTCGATTAATAAATCCAAGTGTCCGATTTGCCTTATTACGAACATTTATGCATTGATCCTTTTGTTTTAAATTCTTACTAATCATAACTCCCAGATCCCTTTCGCATTCCGACTTCGCAATCTCAACACCTTCTAGCTCGTATCTTGTAACACTTGTCGGAAAATCCGACACCATTTAATAATCATACAGATAATAGCTGTATTGTATAAACAAGTTACCCATAGAAAACGTAACTTGTAGTGGAATTACCGTCTAAAGAAAACGGGATATCATCACCACATACTATTATATTCACCAGCTATTCTGCTGGGAATTATTCTTAATACATTAGTCTTTGGACTTTACCATTATAAAAACATCTCATATAAATTAACTTAATTATCAATATTAAAGTAGAGTAAATGTGACCCTTCTATCACTTATTGACATCTGGACAATGTAGGCCAGGCGTCAGTGAGGAAGGAGGGGCAGCCATTGTTTTATACTAGACCAGAGGCACGGGAGCAAATTCGGCTCCTGTTAATTTTACTTGGAAGTAGTGTTATGGAAACCAAAGGTGTACCATTATCAACACGCTGTCAACAAATCAAGTTAAGTGTTCTTTCCGAAACCCATGTATCTTCATTTATGGCCATTAATGTCATTATATAGGGTGATCCGGTTAGAGCACGTGGTAGCCTCAAACTAAAGGTAATTAAGCCAGGTCTTTATTGTTCCATGTACAGTGTTTCTCTGATATACCTGTCATATATAGGATTCTGGCTTTACAGCTAGTGCCCTTTTGACAGGTCAAGACGAGGAAGCAAGGCTTTGTACATCAGTTACCAGGGTGATGGAAGCTACCTCAAAGAGGAAAAATGTGGTGTCTACAACCTAGTTATACCTGGTGGACTAAAGCTTGCTGTACAAATAAGATAAGGAACCTTTTCAATGTATGTAGTTAATACTGTAGTTTGATTGGATGCATATATATAAATTTAATAAACCCCCCTAATGTGTAGAGGATCGATTTGTGAGATTATGAGATTATTGCAGAAATACAGTCCACTTATCATTATACAAATTGCTATCGAAGTATACAAATTAACGTAAATATAAATTCATATAAATTAAATAAATATAAATCTCACAGGTCGGTTCCCACATTATTTGGTCCTTCGAACCGGATTATTCGGTCCTTTGAACCCACATTTGGTCATCTTAGTACCGGATGAACCAGTTAACCAGTGGATTCATTAAATATACTAGTGCAGTGTGATTTAAACAAGGCCAGCCAGTCAAAGACGGCAGCGTAGCCTCGAGGGAGCTCAGGAGCCTCCCTCAGCCCAGTTAAGCCTTAGTGAGCGGTTTCATGTACACCCACTGATTTGGTGGCGTGTTATTTCGTGAAATGACAGCGCTAATATAGAAGCCAGCCAAATTAGTGACTGTGTTGCGAGATTGTTCACGGATTTCGTGGTGTTAAATTTCGCGAGAGATTATCCACGAATTTTGTGGAGTTGTTTCGCGAGGTCACTAATAATATTTAATACTTCTAGATAATATTAGAAGTTTCATAGAGGCTAATTAAGAGGCTATTATCAATAATTGTGTATATTATTTCTCCAAAATAGAGAATCATTTAATATATATTGCACTAGTGATCACAGTATAATATTTACTAATTGCCAACCCACAACAGGGTAGGATATTAACCATTGACTAGTTGAACTATTATTGTTCATCTTAGTCCCATTATTACCATAGTCAGTTGTACTATATTCAACAACCTATCCCCATTAATGAATGGTGCAGACCCTATTTTGGGTGTAATTTTTGTCAACTCGAGTTGAGTTGTGTATATATAATAATTTACTTATGATCATTACACCTTTGAGTGATTAATTAGTGTCTCTTCCATCCTAGGGTGATATAGAAGAGCTAACCTAAAGGTACTTCCAGTGACACTGGTTTATCACTCAAATCATTAGTGTGTATGATTGTATATATATAATGTGTATTAATTTTAAGTGCTAACCTCTAGTAGAGGTAGGATTATTGCCTAGTGAGTGCAGAATTTACCCTAGGCTACCATCAGTGCTTGTTCAGTATTATGAGCAGCCCAAGTACAAGTCCCACAAGGCTTCACCAACTAGCCAGTATGGATAATGCAGGGAGAATGAAAAGAACCCTTGCAGGTCTTAAAGGTCACTTAACAAGACAGATCAAGAAATGTGAAGATTTGTCACAACAATCTCAAGTTGATTATGCTGACCTGGAAATTAAGCTATTATCAAGCAGCTGCAGGTAAATTTGAGCAAATCAAATGCCAAATAGCTCTCCTTGTGGGGACAGACTACTACCATCAATTCATCGGTAGCCCTACTAAATATCAGGGCATAACCATGCTAAACTCTGCAGGAGGTAAATTACTCTCAGGCCCAGTATCAAGCCTGAGGAGACCTATGCCTGCAGATAAACAATACTAGTAGAAATCTAAATTTGTCAGCTGATTATATTTCTCCAGTAGCATTATATTAAGGAGATTACAGCTGACTATACCAACAGAGGGTTGATGTTAGTATCATCATTTGAAGCTGAAGATGAGTTCATGAGGCCTCAGTGGCAAATCAGTGAACAGTAGCCTAAACAGCTACAAGTCACTGCGACCAATGTCACTGAACCCACTGCAGTCTCAGAACTATACTTTACTTTAATGATGAGCTATTCAATCTTCTGAATCAATTAACTAAATTAAAACCCCAATAAATCTGATGACTGATTTGATACATTTATTATTTAATCAAGATGTATTCCATGGGCCTCAGTGTTTATATATCAGTGACCAGTTACCTGAACAAACTTCAAGTTATATCTAATGTCACTGATCTCACTGCAGTCCCTGAATCATACTTGACTGTAGTACTTGATCACATCCAGTCTTCTGGGTTAAATAATATGTAATAAGGCTTGAATATTAGCCTTTCAAGAGTTAACAGGGAAATGAAATCACATTAGACTTCTAACCCCTGCAACTCTAGTACGGGACATCCGTCCTGTACGAACAGACGCACAAATGTGTGATTACTAACTACTAACATCAAATTAATTTAATAATTCGAAGGAGGAGTATCGGTGTTCGTCTGTTCTAAAGAGGACTTCGACCCGTGAGCAGCCCCCTGGGGAATTATGTCGGAAAATCCGACACCATTTAATAATCATACAGATAATAGCTGTATTGTATAAACAAGTTACCCATAGAAAACGTAACTTGTAGTGGAATTACCGTCTAAAGAAAACGGGATATCATCACCACATACTATTATATTCACCAGCTATTCTGCTGGGAATTATTCTTAAATACATTAGTCTTTCGACTTTACCATTATAAAAACATCTCATATAAATTAACTTAATTATCAATATTAAAGTAGAGTAAATGTGACCCTTCTATCACTTATTGACATCTGGACAATGTAGGCCAGGCGTCAGTGAGGAAGGAGGGGCAGCCATTGTTTTATACTAGACCAGAGGCACGGGAGCAAATTCGGCTCCTGTTAATTTTACTTGGAAGTAGTGTTATGGAAACCAAAGGTGTACCATTATCAACACGCTGTCAACAAATCATGTTAAGTGTTCTTTCCGAAACCCATGTATCTTCATTTATGGTCATTAATGTCATTATATAGGGTGACCCGGTTAGAGCACGTGGTAGCCTCAAACTAAAGGTAATTAAGCCAGGTCTTTATTGTTCCATGTACAGTGTTTCTCTGATATACCTGTCATATATAGGATTCTGGCTTTACAGCTAGTGCCCTTTTGACAGGTCAAGACGAGGAAGCAAGGCTTTGTACATCAGTTACCAGGGTGATGGAAGCTACCTCAAAGAGGAAAAATGTGGTGTCTACAACCTAGTTATACCTGGTGGACTAAAGCTTGCTGTACAAATAAGATAAGGAACCTTTTCAATGTATGTAGTTAATACTGTAGTTTGATTGGCTGCATATATATAAATTTAATAAACCCCCCTAATGTGTAGAGGATCGATTTGTGAGATTATGAGATTATTGCAGAAATACAGTCCACTTATCATTATACAAATTGCTATCGAAGTATATAAATTAACGTAAATATAAATTCATATAAATTAAATAAATATAAATCTCACAGGTCGGTTCCCACAACTCTATCATCATTACCTAGCCTCAGAACTTTACATTTATCAGCATTAAACTGCATTTGCCAATCCTTTGACCATTTCAAAACCCTATCTAGATCAACTTGAAGTGATAGTGAGTCCTCCTCCGAATTAATTTCCCTACCGATTTTCGTATCATCGGCAAATTTGCAAATGTTGCTACTCAAACCTGAATCTAAATCATTTATATATATTATAAACAACAGAGGTCCCAGGACAGAGCCCTGAGGTTCTCCACTAACAACATTATCCCACTCTGACTTAACCCCATTTATACTAACTCTCTGTTTCCTTTGGAATAGCCATGCCCTAATCCAAGTTAATATAGCACCCCCAATACCATGAGCTTCTATTTTTTAATTAGACTTTCATGTGGCACTGTATCAAAAGCTTTGCTAGAGTCAAGGTACACAACATCACAATCCTTAATGGTTCCTTAATGTGTTGCGTAAGAAAGCAATCGTCAATTAATTCTAGAAAATCTTCTGTTTCACTATTCCCTGTTTTGTTCACCCAGTTTATTCCACTAAAATTAAAGTCACCCATGACATAGATACTGTTAGATCTAGATGCTCTAGATATTTCATCCCATAGATGCTTTGCTTCCATTCTGTCTAAATTTGGTGGCCTATATATAACTCCTATTATAATATTATTTGCTTTTTCGTTTAATTCTATCCAAATAGTTTCTGTGTGTGGCTCAGTTTTGATTCCCTCTTTGAGACTACATTTCAAATTGTCCCTAACATATATGGCTACTCCCCCTCCTCATCTAATATATCTATCTGTGTGAAATAGTTTAAATCCATTTATCTGATATTCAGCTAATAGTTCTCTATTTTCTACATTCATTCACGTTTCGGTAAGTGCAATAATATCTATTTTTTCTGTGCAGACAAGAGCATTTAATTCATTAATTTTATTTCTTAGACTTCTACTGTTAGTGTAATATACCCTAAGTGAATTGTTATTTTGAGGCCCTTTTCTTTCCCTGATCATTTTGCCAATTCTTTTCTCCCACGAACACATACTTTTATTACCTCCTTCCTCCAAATCATTTCCCATACCACTATCTACTAACAGTTTAAACCCAAACAAACACCTCTATCACTGGTTTCAACGAGTTCGCAACAGCAACAACCCCAGCCCTCGATAGATGCACCCCATCACGAGCATACATTTCATATCTTCCATAGAAGCGTTCCCAGTTGTCTATGAAAGATATTGCATTTGATTTGCAATATCTTTCGAGCCGGCAATTGACACCAAGTGCCCTCGACATCCATTCATTTCCCACTCCCTTTCTTGGAAGAATGCCACATATGATCGGGATTCCTCCCTTGCTCCTAACTAATTCAATGGCTGTCCTAAATCTCTGTATTAGTTCCTCACTCCTAACTCGCCCAACATCATTACCCCCTGCACTAATACAAATAATGGGTTTGTTCCCATTTCCCGTCATAATATCATTCATGTTTTCAACAATATCACCAATTCCAGCTCCCGGATAGCAAACCCTTAATCTGTTCCCCCTGTCTCTGGCACAAAACGTTCTGTCTAAATACCTCACCTGGGAATCTCCCACAACCAAAATTCGCTTCGGTACTGCCCTAACTTTCTGAGCAGCCTGAGGGGCCTGCGCTCCGCCGTTGCTCACTGATTTCCTCGCTTCAGGCGCACTACAGCACTCGTCCTCCAACACGGCAAATGAATTTGCCGTCCTTAGGGCGTCTGTAGGCCGCCTTGTCAAGGTCTTCTTAAGACCCCTGTCTTTCACTACTCTCCACGATGAGGTCTCGTCAACACTGGTCTCCTCCTTCGTTTCCTCTCGAAGTCTCAGCCGTCGTACCTCCTCCCGCAGGGAATCCATCTCTGCTCTCAGAGCTCCAACCAAACTCACCAAATCATTCACTAGGACGAGGAGATAGAGAAGAGGACGGGGTAACAGAGAGGTGGACGGGGTGACAGAGAGGTGGACGGGGGGACACAGAGGTGGACGGGGAGACAGACGTGGACGGGAAGACAGAGAGAAGGACGGGGTGACAGAAAGTGGACGAAGAGACAGAGATGTGGACGGGGAGACAGAGTAGTGGACAGAGAGGCAGCAAGGAGGACGTGGTGACAGAGTTGGAAGGAGAGACAGAGAGGAGGACGGGGAGACAGAGAGGAGGACGGGGAGACAGAGAGGAAGAGGGGGAGACCAAGAGGTGGACGGGGAGGAAGAGAGGAGGACGGGGGATAGAGAGGAGTACGGAGAGACAGAGAGGAGGACGGGGGACAGAGAGGTGGACGGGGAAACAGAGAGGGGGACGGGGAGAGAGAGAGGAGGACGGGGAGACAGAGAGGTGGACGTGGAAACAGAGAAGAGGACGGTGTGACAGAGAGGTGGACGGAGAGACAGAGAGGAGAACGGAAAGACAGATTGGAGGACGGGGAGACAGAGATGAGGAAGGGGTGACAGAGAGAAGGACGGGGAGACAGAGAGGAGGACGGGGAATAGAGAGGTGAACGGGGAGACAGAGGTGGACGGAGAGACAGAGAGGAGGACGGGGGATATAGAAGAGTACGGGGGGACAGAGTGGAGGACGGGGGAAAGAGAGGAGGACGAGGAGACAGAGAGGAGGACAGGGAGACAAAGAGGTGGACGGGGAGACAGAGAAGAGGACGGGGTGACAGAGAGGTAGACGGGGAGACAGAGGTGGACGGGGTGACAGAGAGATGGACGTGGAGACAGAGAGGTGGACGGGGAGACAGAGGAGGACGGGGAGACAGAGAGGAGGACGGAGAGACAGAGAGGTGTACGGGGAGACAGAGAGGTGGACGGGGAGACAGAGAGGAGGACGGGGAGACAGAGAGGAGGACGGAGAGACAGAGAGGTGGACGGGGAAACAGAGAGGAAGACGGGGAGACAGAGAGGAGGACGAGGAGACAGAGAGGTGAACGGGTAGAAAGAGAGGAGGACGGAGAGACAGAGAGGAGGACGGGGACACAGAGAGGAGGACATGACGACAGAGAGGTTGACGGGGAGATAGAGAGTAGGACGGAGAGACAGAGAGGAGGACGGGTAGACAGAGAGGAGGACGTGGTGACAAAGAGGAGGACGGGGAGACAGAGAGGAGGACGGGGAGACAGAGAGGTTGACGGGGAGACAGAGATGTGGACGGGGAGACAGAGAGGTGTACGAGGAGACAGAGAGGTGGACGGGAAGACAGAGAGGAGGACGGGGAGACCGAGAGGAAGACGGGGAGACAGAGAGGAGGACGGGGGATAGAGAGGTGGAAGGGGAGACAGAGAGGAGGACAGGGAACAGAGAAGAGGACGGGGAGACAGAGTGGTGGACGGGGAGACAGAAAGGATGACGGGGGATAGTGAGGAGGACGGGGATACACTGAGGAGGACGGGGAGGCAGAGAGGTGGACGGGGATACAGAGAGGTGGACGGGGAGACAGTGAGGTGGACGGGGAGACAGAGAGGTGGACGGGGAGACAGAGAGGAGGACGAGGAGATAGAGAGGTGAACGGGGATACAGAGAGGAGGACGGAGAGACAGAGAGGAGGACGGTGTTATGATCTCAGCCTGCAGGAGAAACGAGGCTCCCTCCTTGAGAGTTGTTCATCAAGCCTGACCTGATTAGAAGGTCTAGCAAATATTGAGGTGATAACACATGTAAAATAGTTGCTTGGATATATATAACAATTTGAGATTATGGGCAGTGAAGAAGAAAACAGATAAATGACTGGCTAGGAGATGTGGACATTTTGCTGGAGGCGTGAGGCTCGTTTCTGGAGGGCTTTGACCTCACTTGAGGCCAGACATCGCAGTGGGAAAGCCGGGCTCCGTTGAGCTCCCGTCAGAAAGGAACCCCTGTGATATATCTCGAAGAGAAGAGAAGTGTGCAGACGTACCAGCTGCGGAATCGAGCTGGGGATGTGTGGTCTCAAGTCCTGGTCGACGAGGAGAGTATTAAACCGCCCAGAGGCATTATCGTGGGCCGTGGCAGCGCCCTGACCAAGCTTCGTCAGAAGGAGGAGCGCTCTCGACTAGACAATCTGTGTTAAGCACGATATACGCCAGTTCATAGTGATTGCTTGTAGTTGGTCGTGTGCCCAGCGACAGTAGCAATGTTTATTGATAAGTTAGACATGTTTTGATAAGACAGATAGCCTAAAATAAGAGAGTGGAGAATGAGGAACACGGAGCGACGTCCGTCCCCTCTGAGCGCTGGCAGGAGACTGAAAGCTCCCGACGGCGGAGGCCCCTCCCGGAATGAGTGAGGCGGAGTGAGTGAGGCGGAGTGAGTGAGGCCCACCGGGCGAGGTGGAGTATGGACCCGCCCAAGACGGGGGAGTCCACTCTCACAGTATGTAGAGAGCAGATGGATATAGGAGGCAAACATATTGTGTGATTATTTTTGTTTATGTCTTTTGTTTGGGAAGAAGTTGCTGAGAACTTCGAAGCCAGCACAGATGAAGTAATTGATGAGACTCCAAGGTAGTGGAGGAGAGGACCTCGAGCTGTGAGGAGAAGCAGTGAAGAGGAGTGTCACGTGCTTCTGTAGAGGTGGTAAAGCACCATAGTTGCTCGAGGGAACTTTATGGTGTAGCAGCCAAGAGAGCTGTGGAGGACCCTAGCAGAAGGGTGAAGCACCGTAGTTGCTCAAGGAAACTTCATGATAGCAGCCTGGAGGAGCTGCAGAGGATCCTGGTAGTGAAGCCCGGAAGAACCTAAAGATATCAGGGTAGTGAACTTCCAGAGGTGGAAGGGAAGTTCTGGTGGATTACTTGTAGGGAGTTGATAGTGTTTGGTTGTCATTAGCGTGCAAGACGCAGTGAGAGATGAGTGATTGTTGGCATTCTTATGTCAAGGAATGTTTTATACTGAAGTTTAGAGTTGCAGGCGTAGGCTGGATTACCTACAGATGTATGTGTTCTAGGACTGATAGAGTGATCGATTGATCATTGTTGTATATCAAGGAACATTTATAATGATATATGTTATTGCATTCACATGCTGATTTTCTTTGTACACATTTATAGATACATATATATATTCTCTTGCTGATGGTGCAACAGTGTATGTAGACTTGATCAACTTGAGGAGGTTGATAGTATCAGGTGGTGAACCAGGAGATAGGATACCACTTGATAAGCTGATGATAGAGTTCTGATGGTGTTGGAGTGCAACCTGATTGTAATAGTATAGAGTATAGGATTCATTATTATTATATGTGTGTATGTATTGTGTATGTGCTTTGTCCAGTAAATGTATTCCAATTTGCTGGTGTTTGCCCTTGTCCTAGTGAGGCTTCCCATGAAATAGTACAGAAGAAGAGAGAGAGAGAGAAAGAACCAAGAACCACTGCTGTAGACAGGGTAGAAGGTAATACTAATAAGTCAAAAGGGGATTAAGGAGATCATATCACCTAAGGAGAGAGTGGGGAGTCACAGCGGCTCGAGTGGGTGTGTGCACGTGACAACGAGGCTAAGTGCTGGAGCCGCATCCCCTAAATGTGTGACGTTGAGCCCCTCTCCAAGAGCCAGAAACGCCAAGGGTGATCTAGTGAGGTATAAGCACTCTACCGAGTTGTGGGTTGGGTTGTCCGTAAAGGAGGAACACGACGACAACAACACCACCAACCCACAAGACTATATTACGGGGAGACAGAGAGGAGGACGTGGAGACAAAGAGGAGGACGGGGTGACAGAGAGGTGTACGGTGAGAGAGAGATGTGGACGGAGAGATAGAGAGGTGGACGGAGAGACAGAGAGGAGGACGGGGAGACAGAGAGGGGGACGGGGTGACAGAGAGGTGGATGGAGAGACAGAGAAGAGGACGGGAAGACAGAGAGGAGGACGGGGAGACAGAGAGGAGGACGGGGAGATAGAGAGGTTGACGAGGAGACAGAGAGGAGGACGGGGGATAGAGAGAAGGACGGGGAGACCGAGAGGAAGACGGGGAGACAGAGAGGAGGACGGGGAGACAGAGAGGAGAACGGGAAGGCAGAGAGGTGGACGGGGAGACAGAGAGGGGACAGAGAGGAGGACGGGGACACAGAGAGGAGGACGGGGAGATAGAGAGGAGAACGGGGGAAAGAGAGGTGGACGGGGGAGACAGAAGAGGAAGGGGAGACAGAGAGGAGGACGGGGAAATACAGAGGTGGACTGGGAGACAGAGAGGAGGACGAAGAGACAGAGAGGTGGACGAGAAGACAGAGAGGAGGACGGGGAGACAGAGAGGTGGACGGGGAGAAAGAGAGGTGGACGGGGAGATAGAGAGGAAGACCGGGAGACAGAGCGGATGACGGGGGAAACAGAGAGGTGGATGGGGAGACAGAGAGGTGGACGGAGAGACAGAAAGGTGGACGGGGAGACAGAGAGGGGGACGGGGAGACAGAGAGGAGGACGAAGAGACAGAGAGGTGGACGGTGAGACAGAGCGGAGGAAAAGGAGACAGAGAGGAGGACGGGGAGACAGAGAGGTGGACGGGGAGACAGAGAGGAGGACGAAGAGACAGAGAGGTGGACGGGGAGACAGAGATGTGGATGGGGAGACAAAGAGGTGAACGGGGAGACAGAGGAGGACGGGAAGACAAAGAGAAGGACGGGGAGACAGAGAGGGGGATGGGGAGATAGAGAGGTGGATGGAGAGACAGAGAGGAGGACGGGGGACAGAGAGGGTGTACGGGGAGACAGAGAGGTGGACAGGGAGACAGAGAGGTGGACAGGGAGACAGAGAGGTGTACGGGGAGACGAAGAGGACGAGAAGAAAGATAGGTGGACGGGGGACAGAGAGGAGGACGGGGAGACAGAGAGGAGGACCGCGAAATAGAGAGGTGGACAGGGAGACAGAGAGGTGGACGGGGAGACAAAGAGGAGGACGGAGAGACAGAGAGGTGGACGGGGAGACAGAGAGGCGGATGGGGAGACAGAGAGAAAGACGGGGGACAAAGAGGTGGACGGGGAGACAGAGCGGAGGACGGGGAGACAGAGAGGTGAACGGGGAGACAGAGAGTTGGACGTGGGACAAAGAGGTGGACGGGGAGACAGAGAGGAGGACGGGGAAACAGGTGGATGGGGAGACAGAGAGGTGGACGGGGAGAGAGCGAGGAGGACGGGGAGACAGAGAGGAGGACAGGGAGTGAGGTGGGATGGAAGACAGTGAGGTGGATGGGGAGACAGAGAGGTGGAGGGGAGACAGAGAGGAGGAAGGGGGACAGAGAGGATGAAGGGGAGACAGAAAGGTGGACGGGGGACAGAGAGGTGGACGGGGGACAGAGAGGAGGACGGGGAGACAGAGAGGAGGACGGGGAGACAGAGAAGAGGGGAACAAAGAGAGGAGGACGGGGAGACAGAAAGGTGGACGGGGAGACAAAGAGGTAGACGGGGAGACAGAGAAGAGGGGGACAAAGAGAGGAGGACGGCGAGACTGAGAGAAGGACGTGGAGACAGAGAGGTAGACGGGGGGACAGAGAAAAGGACGGGGGACAGAGAGGTGGACGGGGAAATAGAGAGGTTGACGAGGAGACAGAAGAGGAGGACAGGGAGACAGAGAGGAGGACGAGGAAACAGAGAGGTGGACGAAGAGACAGAGAGGAGGACGAGGAGACAGAGTGGTGGACAGGGAGACAGAGAGGAGGACGGGGAGACAGAGGAGCACGTGGAGACAGATAGGAGGACGGGGACACAGAGAGGTGGACGGGGAGATAGAGAAGTGGATGGGGAGACAGAGAGGTGGGCATGGAGACAGAGAGGTGGACGGGGAGACAGAGAGGTGGACCAGGAGACAGAGAGGTCGACGGGGAGACAGAGAGGAGGACGGAGAGGCAGAGAGGTGGACAGGGAGACAGAGAGGAGGACGGGGAGACAGAGAGGAGGACGAGGAGACAGAGAGGTAGACGGAGAGACAGGGAGGAGGACGGGGAAACAGAGAGGTGGACGGGGAGACAGAGGGGTGGACGGAGAGGCAGAGAGGAGGACGGGGAGACAGAGAGAAGGACAGGGAGACAGAGAAGAGGGGAACAAAGAGAGGAGGACGGGGAGACAGAAAGGAGGACGGGGAAACAGGGAAGAGGGGGACAAAGAGAGGAGGACGGCGAGACTGAGAGGAGAACGGGGAGACAGAGAGGAGGACTGGGACACAGAGAGGAGGACGGGGAGACAGAGAGGTGGACGGGGAGACAGAGAGGTGGACGTGGAGACAGGAAGGTGGACGGGGACACAGAGAGGTAGACGGGGAGACAGATAGGTGGACGGAGAGACAGAAAGGAGGACGGGGAGACAGAGTGGTGGACGGGGAGACAGAGTGGAGGACGGGGAGACAGAGAGGATGACGGGGAGACAGAGAGGTGGAGGGGGAACAGAGAGGTGGACGGGGAGACAGAGAGTTGGACGTGGAGACAGAGAGGTGGACGGGGAGACAGAGAGGTGGACGGGGAGACAGAGAGGTGGACGGGGAGACACAGAGGTGGACGGGGAGACAGAGAGGAAGACGGGGGACAGATAGGTGGACAGGAAGACAGAGAGGAGGACGGAGAGACAGAGAGCAGGACGGGGAGACAGAGAGGTGGACGGGGAGACAGAGAGGACGGGATGACAGAGAGGAAGACGGGGAGACAGAGAGGAGGACGTGGGACAGAGAAGAGGACGGGCAGACAGAGAGGAGGACGGGAAGACAGAGAGGAGGACGTGGAGACAGAGAGGATGACGAAGAGACAGAAATGTGGACGGGAAGACAGTGTGGAGGACGGGGAGACAGAGAGGAGAATAGGGAGACAGAGAGGTGAACGGGGAGACAGAGAGGTGGACGAAGAGAAAGAGAGGAGGACGGGGAGACAGAGTGCTGGACAGGGAGACAGAGAGGAGGACGGGGAGACAGAAAGGAGGACGGGGAGACAGATAAGAGGACGGGGACACAGAGAGGTGGACAGGGAGACAGGGAGGTGGATGGGGACACAGAGAGGTGGACAGGGAGACAGGGAGGTGGACGGGGAGACAGAGAGGTGGACGAAGAGAAAGAGAGGAGGACGGGGAGACAGAGTGGTGGACAGGGAGACAGAGAGGAGGACGGGGAGACAGAAAGGAGGACGGGGAGACAGATAAGAGGACGGGGACACAGAGAGGTGGACGGGGAGACAGAGAGGTGGACGGGGAGACAGAGAGGTGGACGGGGAGACAGAGAGGTGGACGGGGAGACAGAGAGGAAGACGGAGAGACAGAGAGGTGGACGTGGAGACAGAGAGGAGGACGGGGAGACAGAGAGGAGAACGGGGAGACAGAGAGGTGTTCGGGGAGACAGGGCGGAGGACGGGGAAAAAGAGAGGTGGACGGGGAGACATAGAGGAGGACGGCGGAACAGAGAGCTGGACGGGGAGATAGACAGGAGAACGGGGAGACAGAGAGGAGGACGGGGAGACAGGGAGGAGGACGGGGAAAAAGAGAGGTGGACGGGGAGAGAGAGATGTGGACAGAGAGACAGAGAGGTGGACAGGGACACAGAGAGGTGGACCGGGAGACAGGGAGGAGGATGGGGACAGAGAGTTGGACGGGGAGACAGAGAGGTGGACGGGAGACAGAGAGGAGGACGGAAAGACAGAGAACAGGACGGGGAGACAGAGAGGTAGAAGGGGAGACAGAGAGGACGAGGAGACAGAGAGGAGAACGGGGAAACAGAGAGGAGGACGGGGAGATAGAGAGGAGGACGGGGAGACAGAGAGGAGGACGGGGACACAGAGAGTTGAACGGGGAAACAGAGAGGTGGACGGGGAGACAGAGAGGTGGACGGGGAGACAGAGAGGAAGACGGGGAGACATAGAGGAGGACGGAGAGACAGAGAGGAGGACGGGGAGACAGGGAGGTGGGCGGGGAGACAGAGAGGACAGGAAGACAGATAGAAGGACGGGGGACAGAGAGGAGGACGGAGAGACAGGGAACAGGAAGGGGAGACAGAGAGGTGGACGGGGAGACAGAGAGGTGGACGGGGAGACAGAGAGGACGGGAAGACAGAGAGAGGGACGGGGGACAGAGAGGAGGACGGGGAGACAGAGAAGAGGACGGGGAGACAGAGAGGAGGACGGGGGACAGAGAAGAAAACGGGGAGACAGAGAGGAGGACGGGGAGACAGAGAGGTGGACGGAGAGAAAGAGGGTGAGGACGGGGAGACAGAGTAGCGGACGCGGAGACAGAGAGGAGTACGGGGAGACAGAGAGGAGGATGGGGACACAGAGAGGTGGACGGGGAGACAGAGAGGTGGACGGGGAGACAGAGAGGTCGACGTGGAGACAGAGTGGTGGACGGGGAAACAGAGAAGAGGACGTGGAGACAGAGTGGTGGTCGGGGGACAGAAAGGTGGACGGGAAGATAAATAGGAGGACGGGGAGACAGAGAGGAGGACGGGGAGACAGAGAGGAGGACGCGGGACAGAGAAGAGAACGGGGAGACAGAGAGGAGGACGGGGAGACAGAGAGGTGGACGGAGAGACAGAGGGGGAGGACGGGGAGACAGAGTGGTGGACGTGGAGACAGAGAGGAGGACGGGGAGACAGAGAGGAGGACGGGGACACAGAGAGTTGAACGGGGAGACAGAGATGTGGACGGGGAGACAGAGAGACGGACGGGGAGACATAGAGGTGGACGGGGAGACAGAGAGGAGGACGGGGGACAGAAAAGTGGACGGGAAGACAGATAGGAGGACGGGGAGACATAGAGGTGGGCGGGGAAACAGAGAGGAGAACGGGGAGACAGAGAGGTGGACGGGGAGACAGAGAGGACGGGGAGACAGAGAGGTGGACAGGGAGACAGGGACGTGGACGGGAACACAGAGAGGAGGACGGGGACACAGAGAGGTGGACGGGGAGACAGAGAGGTGGACGAGGTGAGAGAGTGGTGGACAGGGAGACAGAGAGGAAGACGGGGAGACTGAGAGGAGGACGGGGAGACAGAGAGGTGGACGGAGAGACAGAGAAGTTAAAGGTGAGACAGGGAGGAGGACGGAGAGACAGAGAGGTGGGCATGGAGACAGAGAAGTGGACGGGGAGACAGAGAGGGGGATGGGGAGACAGAGAGGTGGACGGGGAGACAGAGAGGAGGATGGAGAGACAGAGAAGTGGACGAGGAGACAGACAGGAGGACGGGGAGACAGAGAGGAGGACGGGGAGATAGAGAGGTGGACGGGGAGACAGGGAGGAGGACGGGGAGACAGATAGGTGGACGGGAGACATAGAGGAGGACGGGGGCACAGAGAGGTGGACGGGGTGACAGACAGGAGGACGGGAAGACAGAGAGGAAAACGGGGACAGGGAGGAGGACGGGGACACAGAGAGGAGGACGGGGACACAGAGAAGTGGACGGGGAAACAGGGAGGAGGACGAGGAGACAGAGAGGTAGACGGGGATACAGAGAGGTGGACGGGGAGACAGAGCGGATGGGAAGAAAGAGAGAGGGACAGGGGAAAGAGTGGAGGACGGGGAGACAGAGAGGAGGAAAGGGAGAGAGCTGAGGACGGGGAGACAGAGAGGAGAAAAGGGGACAGAGAAGACGATGGGGAGACAGAGAGGAGGACGGGGAGACAGAGAGGTGGACTGGGAGACAGAGGGGATGGGGAGATTGTGAGGAGGACGGGGATACAGAGAGGAGGACGGGAAGACAGAGAGGTGGACAGGAAGACAGAAAGGTGGACGGGGGATAGAGAGGTTGACGGGGAGACAGAGAGGTGGACGGGGAGACAGAAAGGAGGGCGGGGAGACAGAGAGGAAGACGGAGAGTCTGAGAGGTGGACGAGGAGACAGAGAGATGGACGGTGAGACAGAGAGGAAGACAGAGAGGCAGAGAAGAGGACAGGGACACAGAGTGGATTACGGGGAGACAGAAAGGAGGACGCGAAGACAGAGAGGTCAACGGGGAGACAGCTAGGGAGGAGGACGGGGAGACAGAGAGGTGGACGGGAGACGTAGAGGAGGACGGGAACACAGAGGTGGAGAGGGATACAGAGAGGAGGACGGGGAGACAGAGAGGAGGACGGGGAGACAGGGAGGAGGACAGGGACACAGAGCGGAGGACGGGGAGACAGAGAGGAGGACGTGGAGTCAGAGAGGTGGACGGGGAGACAGAGAGGTGGACGTGGAGTCAGAGAGGTGGACGGGGAGACAGAGAGGTGGACGGGGAGACAGAGAGGTGGACGTGGAGTCAGAGAGGTGGACGGGGAGATAGAGAAGAGGACGGGGAGACAGGGAGGTGGACGGCGAATCAGAGATGTGGACGTGGAGTCAGAGAGGTGGACGGGGAGACATAGAGGTGGACGGGGAGACAGAGAGGACGACGGGGGACAGAAAGGTGGACGGGAAGACAGATAGGAGGACGGGGAGACAGAGAGGAGGACGGGGAGACAGAGAGGTGGACGGAGAGACAGAGGGGGAAGAAGGGGAGACAGAGAGGTGGACGCGGAGACATAGAGGTGGACGGGGAGACAGAGAGATGGACGGAGAG
Organism: Procambarus clarkii; assembly: GCF_040958095.1. Lineage (NCBI taxonomy): Eukaryota > Metazoa > Arthropoda > Malacostraca > Decapoda > Cambaridae > Procambarus > Procambarus clarkii. The sequence continues at coordinate 26,895,856 of NC_091187.1, forward strand.
ACAGAGATTTGGACGGGAAGACAGAGAGACAGACTGGGAGACAGAGAGGTGGACGGGGAGACATAGAGGTGGACGGGGAGACAGAGAGGAAGACAGGGAGACAGAGAGGTGGACAGGGAGACAGGGACGTGGACGGGAACGCAGAGAGGAGGACGGGGACACAGAGAGGTGGACGGGGAGACAGAGTGGTGGACAGGGAGACAGAGAGGAGGACGGGGAGACAGAGAGGAGGACGGGGAGACAGTTAGGAGGACGGGGACTAACAGAGAGGTGGACGGTTAGACAGAAAAGTGGACGGGGAGACAGGGAGGAGGACGGAGAGACAGAGAGGTGGACTGGGAGACAGAAAGGTGGACGGGGAGACAGAGAGGAGGACGGAGAGACAGAGAAGTGGACGAGGAGACAGAGAGAAAGACGGGTAAACAGAGAGGAGGACGGGGAGACAGAGAGGTGGACGGAGAGACAGGGAGGAGGACGGGGAGACATAGAGGTGGACGGGAGACATAGAGGAAGACGGGGGCACAGAGGGGTGGACGGGGTGACAGACAGGAGGACGGGGAGACAGAGAGGTGGACAGGGAGTCAGAGAAAACGGGGAGACAGGGAGGAGGACGGGGAGGCAGAGAGGAGGAAGGGAGACAGAGAGGTGGTCGGGGAGACAGAGTGGTGGACGGGGAGATAGAGAGGACGGGAAGACAGAGAGGTGGACGTGGGACAGAGAGGTGGACGGGGAGACAGAGAGGTGGACGGGGAGGCAGAGAGGAGGACGGGGAGACAGAGAGGAGGACGGGGAGACAGAGAGGAGGACGGGGAGACAGAGAGGAGGACGTGGAAACAGAGAGTTGAACGGGGACACAGAGAGGTGGACAGGAAGACAGAGAAGAAGAGAAGACAGAGAGGTGGACGCGGAACAGAGAGGAGATCGGGGAGACAGAGAGGAAGACGGGGAGACAGAGAGGTGGACGGGGAGACAGAGAAGACGAGAAGACAGAGAGGTGGACGGGTGACAGAGAGGTGGACGGGTGACAGAGAGGTGGACGGGGAGACAGAGAGGTGGACGGGGAGACAGAGAGGAGGACTGGGAAACAGAGAGGTTGACGGGGGAGACAGAGAGGAGGACAGGAAGACAGAGAGGTTGACAGGAAGACAGAAAGGAGGACGGGGAGACAGAGAGGTGGACGGGAAGACAGAGAGTAGGATGCGGAGACAGAGAGGTGGACAGGGAGAGAGAGAGGTGGACGGGGAGACAAAGAGGTGGAAGGGGGACAGAGAGGAGGACGGGGAGACAGAGAGGAGGACGGGAATCAGAGAGGAGGACGGGAAGACAGAGAGGAGGACGGGAAGACAGAGAGGAGGACGGGGAGACATAGAGGTGGACGGGGAGACAGAGACGTGGAGGGGGAGACAGATAGAAGGACGGGGAGACAGTGAAGAGGACAGGGAGACAGAGAGGAGGACGGGGAGACAGAGAAGTGGACGGGGAGACAGAGAGGAGGACGGGGAGACAGAGAGGAGGACGGGGAGACAGAGAGGAGGAAAGTGAGACAGAGAAGAGGACGGGGAGACAGAGAGCAGGACGGGGGAGACAGAGAGGAGGACGGGGAGACAGAGAGGAGGACGGGAAGACAGAGAGGTTGACGGGGAGACAGAGAGCAGGACGGGGAGACAGAGAGGAGGACGGGGAGACAGAGAGAAGGACGGGAAGACAGAGAGGTTGACGGGGAGACAGAGAAGTGGACGAGGGACAGAAAGGAGGACGGGAAGACAGACAGGAGGACGGGGAGACATACAGGTGGACGGGGAGACAGAGAGGAGGACGGAGAGACAGTGAGGAGGACGGGGAGACAGAGAGGAGGACGGTGAGACAGGGAGGTGGACGGCGGAGAATTAGAGGTGGTCGGGGAGACAGGGAGGTGGACAGGAAGACAGAGAAGAGGACGGGGAGACAGAGAGGAGAACGGGGGACAGAGAGGTAGACGGGGAGACAGTGAGGTGGACGGGGAGACATAGAAGTGAACAGGGGACAGAGAGGAGGACGGTGAGACAGAAAGGTGGACGGGGAGACAGGGAGGTGGACAGGGAGACAGAGAGGAGGACGGGGGACAGAGAGATAGACGGGAGACAGAGAGGAGGAAGGAGAGACAGAGAGGTGGATGGGTAGAAAGAGAGGTGGACGGGGAGACAAAGAGGTGGACGAGGAGACAGAGAGGAGGACGGGGAGACAGAGGAGGACTGGGAGACAGAGAGGTGGACGGGTAGACAAAGAGGTGGACGGGGAGACAGAGAGGTGGGCGGAGAGACAGAGAGGTGGACGGGGAGACAGAGAGGTGGACGGGGAGAAAGAGAGGAGGACGGGGAGACAGAGAGGTGGACGGGGAGACAGAGAGGTGGACGGTGAGACAGAGAGGTGGACGGGGAGACTGAGAGGTGGACGGGGAGACAGATAGGAGGACGGGGAGACAGAGGTGGTCGGGGGGGAGAGAGAGGTGGACGGGAAGACAGAGAGGAAGGCGGGGAGACAGAGAGGAGGAAGGAGAGACAGAGAGGTGGATGGGTAGAAAGAGAGGTAGACGGGAAGACAGAGAGGAGGACGGGGTGACAGAGAGGAGGACGGGGAGACAGAGAGGGGGACGGGGAGACAGAGAGGTGGATGGGGGACAGAGAAGTGGATGGGTAGGCAGTGAGGTGGACGAGGGACATATAAGTGGACGGGGAGACAGAGAGGTGAACGGGGAGAGAGAGAGGAGGATGGGGAGACAGAGAGGTGGGCGGGGAGACAGAGAGAAGGACGGGGAGACAGAGAGGTGGACGGGGAGACAGAGAGGAAGACAGGAAGACAGAGAGGTGGACGGGGAGACAGAGAGGAAGACGGGGAGACAGAGAGCAGGACGGGGAGACAGAAAGGAGGACGGAGAGACATAGAGGAGGACGGGGAGACAGAGAGGTGGACGGGAAGAGAGAGAGGAGGATGGGGAGACAGAGAGGTAGACGGAGAGATTGACGGGGGACAAAGAGGAGAATGGGGAGACAGAGAGGTGGACGGGGAGACAGAGAGGTGGACGGGGAGACAGAGAGGTGGACGGGGGACAGAGACGTGGACGGGGAGACAGAGAGGTGGACGGGGAGACAGAGTAGGACGGGGAGACAGAGAGGAGGACGGGGAGACAGAGATTAGGACGGGGAGACAGAGAGGAGGACGGGGAGACAGAGAGGTAGTCCGGGAGACAGAGAGGTGGTCGGGGAGACAGAGAGGAAGTCGGGGAGATAGAGAGGAGGATGGTGAAGCATAATAAATAACCCGAATATCAGGAGAAAAAATTACATTAAAAACTTTCCACATGATACATATATATAATCACGTTTTAAACATTTCAGTTGTATTATTTGCATATATATATATAATTAGGAAGTAATGTTTATCTGGGTAAGTTGTCAGCTTATATGTACTAATAAGTGCGGCTTGTATATAGGTACATCCGGTCTCTTACCCTCGACTGCGGCGGTAACTTTATGGTCAGGAAGCCACAAATATTTACAGTTCAAGTTCAAGTATGTTTATTGAGACAAGAAAGAAATACTTCTCAAAGGGATAGAGTAACTTAGGCTATTTCTACCCCCTCTACTTCCAAGTCCCTCAAGGGGCACACAAATTCAGTAAGTACAAATAGACAATTAACATTACAAGAATGCCATTTAACATTGCAGGTTAATATAGTAAGTACAGCATCTAATTGTTACACTCTTGGGGCAAAATTCTTGTAGCTCCTAAGTATACTGTCTATCATTCCATTATCACACATCCAAACAATTTGATGTGGTACATTACTTATTGATAACTATAGAAATAAGGAAATAAGTTGACACTAATAAATAATGTTCTAAGGTGTGGGCGTGCGGCATACTACATAATTTACACTCCTTATCTTTTTCACTGACATCAACACCGTATTGCCAGATATATTTGTATCCTAATCTTAATCTCATGTAAATTGAATCCTTCCAAGTTGACTTTCCTTTACCATAGGTGAAGGACGAGTTTGTATTTATTACTGAATAATTCTTAAGTGTGTTATTACTATCCACTATTGCCATTCTTTTTATCATTTCTTCATCCTTTTGGATCATCTCGATTCATGTTTTTATTTGTTTCAAGGTTAACTTACATACGACATCAACAAGAGTTTTTTCCGTGGCTCTCTTCGCTATGTCATCAACTACCTCATTCAACAGTATTCCCACATGTGAAGGGATCCACATTAATCTTACTTTATACTCAGTTTTTTCTAATTTCTTAACATTCTCTCTACACTCTATCACAATATTCTGAAATACTGGGTGTCTGCTATTTAAAGACTCTAACGCTCCTCTACTGTTAATAAAGAAGCAGGCATTTTTACCACGTTTGACTACTTCCTGTAATCCTGCTAATACACCTTGGAGTTCAGGCTGCGTTGAAGAGACATTGTCAGTTAAGGGGCGTCCAATAACAGTATCTACAGTGCCGTTGTCAGTGTACTCCCTGATCAAGACTCCACATCCTGCCTTCCCATCCCTAGCTACTGACCCAACACAATATACATGTAGAGTGTTTTCTGTAGGCAATTTCCTAATTATACAATCATATGTTGCCCTCAGCTCTCCTATTTCATACATACTTTTTTCTTTTGCAAGGGAGTAATTACTACATCTACATTACAATCCTCCCATGGTGGTGTGAATTTTCTCTTGGGCACAGCAATACACTCTGTAATAACATCATAATTAATAACATTAGAACATAAGGTATTCATATATGCTCTTTTCTTCATCATACATTGTTCATTACTTCCCACCTTTTGAACTGAGAGGATTAATTCATTAGCTCCCACACCTCTCATTAATCTAATGGCAGAGGCTACATTTATCTCTGCAATTCTATCCCCAATACTCTGCAGATTCAACTCCATCCTCATTATCTCAATCATAGCATTTCTTGGGCATCCTAAGATAATTCTCATGGCTTCATTTTGTACCTTCTCCAACTTGCCCATCCTACCTTTACCAAAACAAGAAATGACAAGTGCAGCATAATCAATAAGAGATCTTACAGTACTCAAGTATATCATTCGTAGCACAGGGACTCCCACTCCTTTTCCACAGCATGCCAGTAGTGTAATATGTGACTACGACCGCGCACACCATCTGGCCAGGTGGTTCTCTGGAGAGCCAGCTGGTCCAGGTGGGGCGCGTGGTCTTAGTCACAAAGGGTTTGGGGGATTTTCCCGGAAGTTTGGCGCGTGTCGGACGCGTGTGAGCGTCCGGTGTTTGGGTATGTGGTCAGGAAAGATGGGAGGTCATGTTGTTGGGGATGTAGGAGAGTATGTGGGTTATGTGGTAGAGTAAGAAATACAAGGATAAGAGTGGAATATGAGGAAAGAGTAAATGAATATGTATGTGTGTTTGCCGTAGACTTAATCCTGCGTGTAGATAATAGTTTTGATGATAGTAAGTAAGCTATGTAGAGGCTGAGTGTAAGTGTGAGGGGTCCCAACATAGGCGGATATGTTGTTTGTTGTGGGGGAGGGGTGAGGGAGGGGTGTTGGAAGGGCGACGGGGCTTCCCCTTGGCGTGAGAGTGCTTAGGGGTCATTTGTGGTTTTGACATCCATTATTTTCTTGGAGCTATGCTCACAGCCGGAAGTGGGAGAGGAGGAGGGTAGGAGAGAGCAGAGTCCAGCAGGAGGGATGTGGTCCATTTGCCTTAATCGTTTTTTTCAAGTCTATATTCTTCGAGTTATGCAGCTGTGTTTGGAGATGATCCATGAGGGTAATATTTCGGCCATACATGGTAGGAAGTGTGGAGGAGAAGGAGGATGAGAAAGAGAGAGCAGTCACTCTTAAGTTGTGAATGAGATGAGGCAACAGTTGGTGGAGAAGGTCTGTTTTATGTAACAATGTATGGGAGTGTATAGATGACAGACCTGGACGGATGTGAACCATTATCCACTTACCCTTAAGCGTTTTTCAAAGTCTGCAGAGGGGTGTGTGTACTGCCCACTGGTCAGAGGGTAACTGAAGAGCATTTCCAAGTAGCTGGTTATATCTTTCCCTCCCAGAGGGTACGCAATGACTGCCATTACTTCCTCAGACACGGGCGGAAGTGGCCGGGTATCCATTACCCACTGCGTTTCGTTAAGGAAAGGGACCCCCTCTCCATCCCCTCCATTACCTTCTAGAGTGGGGCACCCTCTCCCCCTTACCTTCTAGAGTGGTACGGACCAGGATCACATACCGTCACATCGACCTGAGAAGTGTCACCACATGGCACATCACTTATAAACTCAGCCAAAGTCAGTAGGTTAGCGTTTACTAAAAGAGGGAAACATTTCACATCGTCACGGAGACGCGATCTCTACCTACAAATTGTTCTTGTTAACTGTGATCATTGAAATGTATGCATGTTTACTCAATCTCCATCACCTCTTCTTCCTACAGCCATTACTGCTGTGCAGACCTTGTAACACACACAACGGCGTCATCATAGCAAGACAATGTCACAGAATGTTCAAGACTCTTGAATGAATGAAACAGCAATCCGTCTCGTTAAGGTCTAACCTTCATGGCGGTTTGAGGCGTTGTGAGATGGACGAGGTAGTGGGATGGCCTTACCCTCTCCCCATCCACCCCCACCAAACCCCTACCCCCCTCCCACCCCACTTCCAAGCCCAAACCATCAAGCATCACTACACCCTTCCCAGACCGGATGTTCTGTGCAAAGCATTTAGTATTATTTCTGATCATATGTGTAACCTTGTATCGCAATGTGACCAACATGGTATCATCATTCTTTGCTCAAACAGCATTTTTTAAGAATATCGAGTCATAAGCTGGTCTTCAATCTTATTATTATAACAAATCATAATTTGTTGTAAACACATCTGCATGGGATATACATAGCAGTCAGTGGTTTCTCTCTCTCCATCCAGATCATTTAATAGTTGGGGGAAAGTAACATAAATTCCTTTCTCCTGCCGCCGCTGTTCACGTATCTTTTTTTTCATTTCACTTAGACTGACAGCGCACCAGAGGATGGAAGACTAATGTCAATTTTTCGAGCCCCCATCACTCTCACCTTTATAACCTTGTAAGGTAACACGACCAACATGATGACAACATTCTTTGCCCAAATATCATTAATGTAACGTGACCAATATGGTAACTTCGTTCTTTGCCCAAATATCATTTTAAGAGTAACGAGCAACTTTCTGTCCGATGTCTGAATAATGAAATGTAAACCATGTTTAGCCATTACATTCAAACACAATAAAAGATTACCACAAGCTTGTTTAGTTCTTGTATCACATAACGTAACGTAACGTTTATTCAACAACTGGTAGACATAACATAATGTAGCTTCATATTCACTGTGGTAAAACAAACAAACATACACATCACAGTCAGTCCTCGCTATACCACAAACGCGCCGTTCATTCTCTCTCCCTTAGGTGAGAAATGTTCCCCACATACAAATTCCAAGCAAAGTAAACATATATAAGACAATGCGGAAAAACATAGTTTTGAGACTATTATTAAATTGACTTGTTCATTATCCTCGAGTTCAACACTCACACACTCTCTCTCTCTCTCTCTCTATCCCTTAGACGAGCAATGTTCCCCACATACAAAGTAAACATATATAAGACAATGCGGAAAAACATAGTTTTGAGACTTATTAAATTGACTTGTTCATTATCCTCGAGTTCAACACTCACACACTCTCTCTCTCTCTCTCTCTATCCCTTAGACGAGCAATGTTCCCCACATACAAAGTAAACATATATAAGACAATGCGGAAAAACATAGTTTTGATACTATTATTAAATTGACTTGTTCATTATCCTCGAGTTCAACACACACTCTCTTTCTCTCTAAGACCTACATTATCCAATGTAAACAGACCGGATGAGACGATAGTGAAATAGCTCTGGGTTATGTCTGTTTTCAGTTCTTATAACATTTGAAAATGTATGCGTGGTTACTCATTCCGTCTCGTTAGGGTCTGACCTTGTGTCTTTCCATAGCGCGAGTTTTCACTCACCATCAGCCATTAGTGATCGTTCGATCCAGCAGGAAAAAAAAAACAGAGACTGCTGACTGTGTGACAGTTTTAGACCTCTGTAACACATTGTAACGTAACGCAAATCAAATTTCTGCAGACCAAAATGACATTTTTAAATGAAAGTGAGACTTAGTCCATCTCCATTACATCTCCTACCATATAAATATTACTGTGTGACAGTTTTAGCCCTCTGTAACATATTGTAACGTAACGCATAACAACTTTCTGCAGTCTAAAATGTCATTTTGAAACGAAAAGTGAGGCTTAGTCCATCTCCATTACATCTCTTACTATATAAATATTGGTGTCTACCAGTTTTAGACCCTGTAACACATTGTAACGTAACGTGGAAAATCAACTTTGTCTGATGACCAAATAACATTATTGAAAATGTCAACCATGTTTAGCCATTACATCCAAACACAAAGAAAAATATTTCCGCTTTTCTTTGAGAAACTTATATGTGGTGATCATATCTCCAGAGTCCACACAATAAGCCACACATCAAACTCCTTTCAGTCATCAAAACAAGCAGAGGTGCCGCATAAACCACTAAAGATTTGATGTATGCAAGGCACATCATTTTGACAATTCTGTCACCGACCTGCCTTAGCGAGATGACTGTGCGCAACAGTACCCTAGCACTCTTAATAATTTTATTCAAGCACTGTTAACATAGCAAACCACTCCAAACCGGACCTGCGGTCCGAGTCGGGACCCTAGGTCCTGACTGGTTTGGAGTGGAGACGGGTTCAAGTAAAAAATGGGCACACAGGAAATGATTTCGACGTTCAGTAAACACTTACCGAGTGGATAACTGAATGCCCGAGAGCCCAATACGGGGTTGATGATAGTATTTAATTTAAGATTGTGAAACTTAAAAACTAAACTAAATGCTCAAACATTTGTTAATTTCCACGTTCAGTTAACACTCACTGAGTTGTAAACTGAAAGACTAAGCCAGCCAATGCATGGTTGATGATAGTAATATTTTAAGATTGAGAAACTTTAAACTAAATGACCACACATGTAGCGATTTTGCATTCAGTAAACACTTACTGAGTTGTAAACTGAACGCCGGAGCCGGCCAATACAAGGTTTGTGATAGTAATATTTTATTTTTTATTTACGATGGAGAAACTTTAAACTAAAAAATGAGGTCACATGGAGGGATATCTATGTTCAGTAAACTGTTACTGAGTTGTAAACTGAATGCCGGAGCCGGCCAATACAAGGTTTGTGATAGTAATATTTTATTTTTTACGATGGAGAAACTTTAAACTAAAAAATGAGGTCGCGTGGAGGGATAACAATGTTCAGTAAACAGTTACTGAGTTGTAAACTGAATGGTAGAGCCACCCAATACCTGGTTAATGATAATAGTATTTCATGATGGAAAAACCTTATCCTAAACTAAAAATGAGCTCACATGAAGTGATTTTCACTTACTGAGTTGTTAACTGAATGTCTGAGCTATCCAATACATAGTTGGTGATAGTAGTATTAATTCAAGATGGAAAACTTTAAACTAAACTAAAATGAGCGCACATGAAGTGATTCTCACGTTCATTAAGCACTTACTAAGTTGTTAACGGAATGTCTGAGACATCCAATACATGGTTGATGATAGCAGTATTAATGACATTGATAATAAGAGGTCTTGAACTAGATACTGGCAGGGGGACAACAAAGCTGTGATATTGAAAAGAAACTGAACTGAATTTGAAAATTGATTAATAATAATAATAATAATAATAATAATAATAATAATAATAATAATAACAATAATCTTTATTTAGGTAAGGTACATACATAAAGAGATTTACAAAGTTTGTTGGCTTTATAGATAGAGCTAGTACATACAATGCCTAAAGCCACTATTACGCAAAGCGTTTCGGGCAGGAAAAACATTAATGACTACAGCTTAAAATATATGTAATGTGATGCCAATCTACTGGAAAACAGTAAGCAAACTTTATTTGAAAAGAATATGAGAAGACTGAAAAGCTGGGGGCAAGAACAATGTTAAAAATAAGAAGTAATGATCTTCATAAACATAACATAACATATCCATGACCGTAATTAATACAGTTTGAATTCTCTTAAACTATGCTCACCGTGAAATCTCGTCATTAGGCATAACTTGTCACTCTGCGAAACAAATTATTGACTATAGTGCGTCAGTGAGAATAAAAATGACCGCTTATGTTTTGGAGTGCTATTTTAGTCAAGAAATACTGTAAAGGATGATTATTGACTAAAGGGAATTTCGCGTACTGCTGGTGTTTGATGTGTTGAACTGCTTAAAGGAAGCATATTTGCTAGAGAAAATTCCTGTGAAATAATGCTTGTTATATGTTTTGACTATCTAGCTAATAGCGTATTGCCTGGCTAATAATGAAATGAAATGTCGCATTTTGTCTGACTCACTTAGCACAAGTGAAGAGAAAACATTGAAAAACTGGCAAATGTTAAAAACTCGGTGAAATCATACCTGTTATGTTAAGTTTTGACTAGCTGCAAGCTATGTTTGCCTTCTCTCTCTTTCTCAATATGGAAGTGGGTTGGTGTGGGTTATTTGTGTGGACTCAGGAGATATGATCACTACTTATAAGTTTCTCAAAGAAAATGATAAGCTATGTAAGGACCTTTTATTTAACACACACACACACACACACACACACACACACACACACACACACACACACACGACATCCGTGCAGTAGTGAGATTCCCCTTTGATGGCTGTGCACGTGACAATGTAAAGTTAAAATGTGCAAAGATGATTCGGAGTGCTATTTAGTAGAGAAATTTTTATTTTTATTTTATTTTTATTTTTACATGCAAGCATGCGTATAATGTACAATAAAAACAGAACAAATATAACATAGAACAAAAGTACAAAGCACACATATGTACAATGACAAAGGAACAAATCAAGAGAAGACCAGCCAGAAGGGCTGACCACAAAAAAATGCATATACAAACATAACACAAATATAAACACAGCGTAATACAAACATAAGGGAAACAGAGAGGCGAGAAACATACAAAACAAGTCTAACACCTCAAACACATAATGCACACATAACAAAGAGTACACCCCAACAGCCTGAAGGGCACACAATATGACAAACAAGCGCACACGACAACCATACAAGAAAAACCACAATACAAACCGGAGCACGCAGGAACCGGGAAACAATACCCACCCCACCCACTCACATACACACCCCACAACCAGGCAACACAAAATACATAGAAATCACTTGCGAGGAACCTCGTGAGAAATGTACTTCTCCGGGAAAAGATCACGAGGATATTTCGCCTTGTAAGCTTCCCACACTAGATCTTCAAGGTCGGTAGGGTTTTTGATCCCCCGCTCTCGAGCGGGTATCATAAACTCGGGAACATCTATATCTGGCGGCATCGGCCAACGCCTAAGGTCACTGACGCAAGTCGCATAACGAGGCTGGGGAGCGCCAACCACGCCCTTCGAGGAAGCAGACACCGGAGAAGCGGATGAGGGTCGCCGAGCCTGCCACGCCTTCGCCATCGGAGCAGGTGCCGGACGCTGAGACGATAGCACCTCCACGGATACCGCAGGAGACACGGAAGGGACTGCAGGAAACGGAAGAGGCGGCAAGACCGCTGCCGAGGAAACGGGTAACGAGGAAGGGGCCACAGAACATCCAGAGCGAGCATCCTTTCTCAACATCACCACCAGGCCACCCCGCTCACCACCAACTACAGCAGGGGGAACCACCGCCCACGAAGAACCGGAGCCATCCGACGCAGACAACGCACCTGAGGCAGGACCCTCGGGCACAGGACCAGAAGTTGAGGCCGAAACGCCGGCACCGGCATCCTCAGGCAAGTGTACCTCCGCCACCACCGTAGTGTGCACCACATCCGGAGCCACTCCACCGTCAACGGAAGGACGACACTTGTCGAATTCGCCAACTTCAGCCCACGCAGAAGAACGCCGGGAACGCTTAGGCTCGGGCCGCACATCATCAGACCCGGAGGCAGACTCAGCGACCCGCGCAGCACCAACCGAGCGAACCGACGCACGCCGCAGCACGGCAGCCTCCTCAACCACACGGGGTACCAGGCCAGGCACAGGAGGGAATGCCGGATCCACCTCAGCTCCCAGCACAGCCGGGACAGACACAGCAGAGGAAGAACTGGAAGACGAGGGGTCCGAGCAAACGGCAGTCGGAAGAGGCTCAGGGACACCAGCCGGAGCACTAGGCGAGGACCCAACCTCCGGATGAGATGCGGCAACAACAGGGAGCGCAACAGGCGGAGCAACAGCTGCTACAGAGGGCACCTCCTCTGCCGAAGAGACGTCCATACCCACCGAATCATCCCCCACAGGAAGGGGCGGAAAATCCTCCTCACTGAAGAGATTCACTGGTGCAACAGGAGGCGCAGAACAGTCAGCAGCCTGATGGCCCAAAAGACCACAACAATAACACGTCCGCGGCTGACGGGCGTAAAACACCCGAACGTTGTACCCCATAAGGCGCACAGAGGACGGAATATCCGCCCGGAGTCTCATGCCCAGGGTGCGAATGTTAGACCTCACACCCTTAAGAGGACTAGAAGACACCACGTTCACTCTCACACTAACAACTGCGCCAAACCGGCCGAAATACCGCCGTAGCAGAGCCTCTGGAAACTCCAAGGGAGCCCCATGCACACTGATGTAAGTAAGTGCACCACTTCTATCCGAGAGGGTGACAGTGCCCGCACCATCCGGCAGGGGCAGCGTCCGCCCCTCGTATCGCCGGAGAAAATCGCGATACGCCACCTCCTCTGCAAACTTCACAATTGCCCTACGGGCCGTAACCAACTCGACCCCATAAATCGCAGACATAGGGACAGAGAGCATTTCACAAGCCAGGGCAATCTCCGGGTAACCAGCCCGCACAGAGAACTCTAGTCCCACAGACTGAGCCCGGATGACAGGGGGTATAGGGACCCCCATCGTAACGCCACGTCAGCACAGGCGAGCAGAGACACACCCGCCCCCAACCGGCCGAAACGGGCAAACAACACCAACTGCTGGAGTGCCGATTCAACACGTCCGCCCCGTACCAAAGCTAGGGCCAGACTCCCTTTAGTAGAGAAATGATACAAAATTGTGTTTATTGACTAGTGAGAGCCCGTAGCATGTATGGTGTGGGATACTGCGGTCCTTAACCTAGTCAAGCGATAGACAGACAGACAGACAGACAACAACAATTGGTAGTGGCCCTCGTGTCTATTTGATTTGATAGAAGAAAAAAATGAAGACTAGTAGTCCCTGTTTATTAATATGAAAAACTTTTAACTATAAAAATGTTTGACTGAGTGACTGACTGCTTTTCTGGACAGGTCTGCAAGAAATAATAGTAATGTAGGTAGGGAACATGTCTACTCGGCTCTTATATCTTCCACAAAGCCTTTCCTCCTATCTCAACCCTATTAGTTCATGCTCTCGTGTTTCACTTTTGTTAAAACTAAATCTACACACGCGATATGAAATGTGAAAAAATCTTACATTATGCTATGTTAACAGTGCTTGAATAAAATTATTAAGAGTGCTAGGGTACTGTTGCGCACAGTCATCTCGCTAAGGCAGGTCGGTGACAGAATTGTCAAAATGATGTGCCTTGCATACATCAAATCTTTAGTGGTTTATGTGGCACCTCTGCTTGTTTTGATGACTGAAAGGAGTTTGATGTGTGGCTTATTGTGTGGACTCTGGAGATATGATCACCACATATAAGTTTCTCAAAGAAAAGCGGAAATATTTTTCTTTGTGTTTGGATGTAATGGCTAAACATGGTTGACATTTTCAATAATGTTATTTGGTCATCAGACAAAGTTGATTTTCCACGTTACGTTACAATGTGTTACAGAGGCTAAAACTGGTAGACACTAATATTTATATGGTAAGAGATGTAATGGAGATGGACTAAGTCATACTTTCATAATGTTATTTGGACTGCAGAAAGTTGATATGCGTTACGTTACAATATGTTACAGGGGCTAAAACTGGTAGACACCAATATTTATATGGTAAGAGATGAAATGGAGATGGACTAAGCCTCACTTTTCATTTCAAAATGATATTTTGGACAGCAAAAAGTTGATTTGCGTTACGTTACGTTACATTGTGTTACAGAGAGCTAAAACTTGCAGACCGTAATATTTATATGGTATGAGATGTAATGGAGATGGGCTAAGTCATACTTTCATTTCAAAATGTTATTTGGTCATCAGACAAAGATGATTTTCCACGTTATGTTACAATGTGTTACAGGGTCTAAAACTGGTAGACACCAATTGGTAAGAGACGTAATGGAGATGGACTAAGTCATTCATTTAAAAATGTTATTTGGTCTGTAGAAATTTGATGATTTCAACGTTACGTTACAATGTGTTACAGGGTCTAAAACTGGTAGACACCAATATTTATATGGTGAGAGATGTAATGGAGATGGACTAAGCCTCACTTTTCGTTTCAAAATGACATTTTAGACTGCAGAAAGTTGATATGCGTTACGTTACAATATGTTACAGAGGGCTAAAACTGTCACACAGTAATATTTATATGGTAGGAGATGTAATGGAGATGGACAAAGTCTCACTTTCATTTAAAAATGTTATTATGGTCTGTAGAAATTTGATTTGCGTTACGTTACAATGTGTTACAGAGGTCTAAAACTTGCAGACCGTAATATTTATATGGTAGGAGATGTAATGGAGATGGACAAAGCCTCACTTTTTGTTTCAAAATGACATTTTAGACTGCAGAAAGTTGTTATGCGTTACGTTACAATATGTTACAGAGGGCTAAAACTGTCACACAGTAATATTTATATGGTAGGAGATGTAATGGAGATGGACTAAGTTTCACTTTCATTTAAAAATGTTATTTTGGTCTGTAGAAATTTGATTTGCGTTACGTTACAATGTGTTACAGAGGTCTAAAACTGTCACACAGTCAGCAGTCTCTGTTTTTTTTCCTGCTGGATCGAACGATCACTAATGGCTGATGGTGAGTGAAAACTCGCGCTATGGAAAGACACAAGGTCAGACCCTAACGAGACGGAATGAGTAACCACGCATACATTTTCAAATGTTATAGGAACTGAAAACAGACATAACCCAGAGCTATTTCACTATCGTCTCATCCGGTCTGTTTACATTGGATAATGTAGGTCTTAGAGAGAAAGAGAGTGTGTGTTGAACTCGAGGATAATGAACAAGTCAATTAATTAATAGTATCAAAACTATGTTTTTCTGCATTGTCTTATATATGTTTACTTTGTATGTGGGGAACATTGCTCGTCTAAGGGATAGAGAGAGAGAGAGAGAGAGAGAGAGAGAGAGAGAGAGAGAGAGAGAGAGAGAGAGAGAGAGAGAGAGAGAGAGAGAGAGAGAGAGAGAGAGAGAGAGAGTGTGTGAGTGTTGAACTCGAGGATAATGAACAAGTCAATTTAATAATAGTCTCAAAACTATGTTTTTCCGCATTGTCATATATATGTTTACTTTGCATGTGGGGAACATTGCTCGTCTAAGGGATAGAGAGAGAGAGAGAGAGAGAGAGAGAGAGAGAGAGAGAGAGAGAGAGAGAAAGAGAGTGTGAGTGTTGAACTCGAGGATAATGAACAAGTCAATTTAATAATAGTCTCAAACTATGTTTTTCCGCATTGTCTTATATATGTTTACTTTGCTTGGAATTTGTATGTGGGGAACATTTCTCACCTAAAGGAGAGAGAATGAACGGCGCGTTTGAGGTATAGCGAGGACTGACCGTGATATGTATGTTTGTTTGTTTTACCACAGTGAATATGAAGCTACATTATGTTATGTCTACCAGTTGTTGAATAAACGTTACGTTACGTTATGTGATACAAGAACTAAACAAGCTTGTGGTAATCTTTTATTGTGTTTGAATGTAATGGCTAAACATGGTTTACATTTCATTATTCAGACATCGGACAGAAAGTTGCTCTTTACTCTTAAAATGTTATTTGGGCAAAGAACGAAGTTACCATATTGGTCACGTTACATTAATGATATTTGGGCAAAGAACGCTGTCATCATGTTGGTCGTGTTACCTTACAAGGTTATAAGGGTGAGAGTGATGGGGGCTCGAAAAATTGACATTAGTCTTCCATCCTCTGGTGCGCTGTCAGTCTAAGTGAAATGAAAAAAAGATACGTGAACAGCGGCGGCAGGAGAAAGGCATTGATGTTACTTTCCCCAACTATTAAATGATCTGGACAGAGAGAGAGAGAGAGAAACCACTGACTGCTATGTATATCCCATGCAGATGTGTTTACAACAAATTATGATTTGTTATAATAATATGATTGAAGACCAGCTTATGACTCGATATTCTTAAAAAATGCTATTTGAGCAAAGAATGATGATACCATGTTGGTCACATTGCGATACAAGGTTACACATATGATCAGAAATAATACTAAATGCTTTGCACAGAACATCCGGTCTGGGAAGGGTGTAGTGATGCTTGATGGTTTGGGCTTGGATGGGGGGTGGGAGGGGGGTAGGGGTTTGGTGGGTGTGGATGGGGAGAGGGTAAGCCCATCCCACTACCTCGTCCATCTCACAACGCCTCAAATCGCCACGAAGGTTAGACCTTAACGAGACGGATTGCTGTTTCATTCATTCAAGAGTCTTGAACATTCTGTGACATTGTCTTGCTATGATGACGCCGTTGTGTGTGTTACAAGGTCTGCACAGCAGTAATGGCTGTAGGAAGAAGAGGTGATGGAGATTGAGTAAACATGCATACATTTCAATGATCACAGTTAACAAGAACAATTTGTAGGTAGAGATCGCGTCTCCGTGACGATGTGAAATGTTTCCCTCTTTTAGTAAACGCTAACCTACTGACTTTGGCTGAGTTTATAAGTGATGTGCCATGTGGTGACACTTCTCAGGTCGATGTGACGGTATGTGATCCTGGTCCGTACCACTCTAGAAGGTAAGGGGGAGAGGGTGCCCCACTCTAGAAGGTAATGGAGGGGATGGAGAGGGGGTCCCTTTCCTTAACGAAACGCAGTGGGTAATGGATACCTGGCCACTTCCGCCCGTGTCTGAGGAAGTAATGGCAGTCATTGCGTACCCTCTGGGAGGGGAAGATATAACCAGCTACTTGGAAATGCTCTTCAGTTACCCTCTGACCAGTGGGCAGTACACACACCCCTCTGCGGACTTTGAAAAACGCTTAAGGGTAAGTGGATAATGGTTCACATCCGTCCAGGTCTGTCACCTATACACTCCCATACATTGTTACATAAAACAGACCTTCTCCACCAACTGTTGCCTCATCTCATTCACAACTTAAGAGTGACTGCTCTCTCTTTCTCATCCTCCTTCTCCTCCACACTTCCTACCATGTATGGCCGAACTATTACCCTCATGGATCATCTGCAAACACAGCTGCATACCTCGAAGAAAATAGACTTGAAAAAACGATTAAGGCAAATGGACCACATCCCTCCTACTGGACTCTGCTCTCTCCTACCCTCCTCCTCTCCCACTTCCGGCTGTGAGCATAGCTCCAAGAAAATAATGGATGTCAAAACCACAAATGACCCCTAAGCACTCTCACGCCGAGGGGAAGCCCCCTCGCCCTTCCAACACCCCTCCCTCACCCCTCCCCCACCCCAAACAACATATCCGCCTATGTTGGGACCCCTCACACTTACATTCAGCCTCTACATAGCTTACTTACTATCATCAAAACTATTATCTACACACAGGATTAAGTCTACGGCAAACACACATACATATTCATTTACTCTTTCCTCATATTCCACTCTTATCCTTGTATTTCTTACTCTACCACATAACCCACATACTCTCCTACATCCCCAACAACATGACCTCCCATCTTTCCTGACCACATACCCAAACACCGGACGCTCACACGCGTCCGACACGTGCCAAACCTCCGGGAAAATCCCCCAAACCCTTTGTGACTATGACCGCGCGCCCCACCTGGACCAGCTGGCTCTCCAGAGAGCCACCTGGCCAGATGGTGCGCGCGGTCGTAGTCACATATTACACTACTCATGCCAAGGCCTTCATATTTACAGTGGGGCTTGGTCAGTCAATATGATTCCTTTGACATCACTCAACTTATGTATTCTGCTCTCGTATTGACAATTTCAATGATATCAAGAACATTTTGAATATCTTCTGACATAGATGGTGCTGTAGTTGATTGTTGTTCATGACTTGTCCAATGGGTCGAGACTGGTCTCATTAGCATCTCTCAGATTAGTGGAAGAAATTCTTGCTGCAAGAATGTGTGTTCTCAGAGCTAACTTGGGTAACTAAAATACTTATTTCCTAAATAAATACTTTAATCGCAAATATTTGAAAATATATGGTATGTTTCAGAAATGTTTCAGAATTTCTGATGATATAGAACATATTGTGGTTTATAATTAAGTTCATAATATTTTTCATTTTTGTTCTTTATTATGCACCCCATACCCATCCCGTGGGAGGTGGTGTAAAGGGTTAGGGAGGCACATAATCGGTTCAGGAACTGAACTCTCTAGTTCGTTTAGCTAAGCAAATAACAATCTTTTGACAATCTTTAGACAAATAACAATCTTCACAATTATTAATGTTATATATACATGTACACATAAGCATACATACATGTACATATATATACATATGCCGAAAATCCAGAGAAATGAAATATGGAATTTTCCGCATACAAATGATCATTGTTTCGTGATCGTCAATTGCATATATATACATATACATACATTATTAAATATGACCGAAAAAGTAAGATTAATAATTCTAACACGAATTTTCTCAATCTTTCGTACATTACGCTTCACTGTTGGAGGTAAATCAAAAATCAATTCTCCAAAATTCATTTTTATTTCTAGTCTGACGCGACACGAGCGCGTTTCGTAAAACTTATTACATTTTCAAAGACTTTAGTTCACAAATACACAACTGAATAGAACTTACGTATCTCCGATTTTATATCTACATTTGAGTGAAGTGGAAGGGGTGATGTGGCATTAACACAAGACAGAACAAGATGTGGTATTAATAGGGTATTAATTTCATCAACACAAGACAGAACAAGAGTATTACAAGAGTATTACTATAAAACCAGAAAAACGGCCAGCCTACTCATGAGAAACTCTCCAGACACAAAACAGAACGCTTTAAAAGAGACTAACGTCGTCTATGCCTTCAAATGCCCACTTGGGGACTGTAAGCTCCAAAAAACCCAGTATATAGGCAAGACAACAACATCTCTTTCTAGGCGTTTAACGATGCATAAGCAACAGGGCTCCATTAAGGAACATATAATCTCTTCCCACAACCAAACCATCGCCAGAGAAATCCTAGTAAACAACACAGAAATCATCGATAGATACAGCGATAGCAGGCGGCTTGACGTTTGCGAGGCACTACACATCAAGAAGTCAACACCAGCAATCAACAGCCAATTATTGCACAACTATATTCTACCCACCTCAAGACTCCGCTCCAATATAGAAGCATCAAGAAATATGGACCAATAGGCTTTCTACAAACACTTCTATTCAATATCCATTGTTTCGTGTTCTGTCTTGTGTTGATGAAATTAATACCCTATTAATACTCTTGTTCTGTCTTGTGTTGATGAAATTAATACCCTATTAATACCACATCTTGTTCTGTCTTGTGTTAATGCCACATCACCCCTTCCACTTCACTCAAATGTAGATATAAAATCGGAGATACGTAAGTTCTATTCAGTTGTGTATTTGTGAACTAAAGTCTTTGAAAATGTAATAAGTTTTACGAAACGCGCTCGTGTCGCGTCAGACTAGAAATAAAAATGAATTTTGGAGAATTGATTTTTGATTTACCTCCAACAGTGAAGCGTAATGTACGAAAGATTGAGAAAATTCGTGTTAGAATTATTAATCTTACTTTTTCGGTCATATTTAATAATATATGTCTACAGGAAAGACTGCTACCAAAATATACTAACATATACATATACATTCACATACATATTCAATCACCCACACAAATACACACATCAATAATCTTTGTATCACAAGTAATTCAACAAGAGGCTCACAAGTCACTATACTAGGCACTTTACATCTATGGTGAGTCGTCCAGTTACTAGTCTTGCTCTACACCCACCCAACTGGGCGGCAGCTTAACAGTCATGTGCTCCACACCCACCCAACTGGGCGGCAGCTTAACAGTCATGTGCATGAATTACTTACAGTAAGCAAATTTTAGATACTTCGCTAAGATTTCGGGCAGCACATCATTATAAATGAAGTACTTACACTTTTCTTGGACACCAATGATGGTGTTATCTCTGAATTCCGCGTTTTTTTTTAAATTCCAGTACTGTATATAATGACGCAAAGTATGCGAATAGTTCTGCAATAGTGATCCTATCCTGCGTTATAATTTACATACATATCTACTTCAGTTTTGTGTATTAAAATGACTACATTTTTATGTTAATTTCTTTCTGTAAATGATGATGATGATAAATTTCAATAAATGCAAGTAAGAACATAAGAATGGAAACTGGTTGCGTAAATGGAAATGGTTGGGTACATTTCCTTTCACCTAATGCGACTATTCATGTGTCCGGACACTGGTGAAGGTGTGGTATTGGCTATTTATTTGACCATATCTTTGCTTTCATTTAAGATATGTTTTCCTTGAAATGTATTTACATTACCGTCTACATCTGTCTTTATTCTGAAATAAAGACCTTTGACGTTACTTTACATATATGTACATTAATTATAAAATTGATTGGCTTGTGTGCAGGCCTTCACACTCCCTGAGCGAGCCATCAAGTAACTATAAAAAGGCATATATCTTCACTTTCACTTCAGTTATATTTATACCAAAGTATTAACATGCAGCTTATATGTATTTCTGATGACATAAAAAACTTCGGTTTTTTACAATATCTAGATTCAATTAACATTGATCTTCAAAAGGTCGTAGTTCCCATCGAAAGGGAGAGCGTCGGTCAAGAAGCCTTGTTTAAAATATGAATATTTTTCCTCTCTAATAAGGTATAATCTCTGTGACGCATTAATACAAACTATTTTATCTCTGCCTTTCTGATAACATATACAAATATAATCTTTATTTGTGAATATTTGTTAATTAAGCAATATATCAGAGAGCGTGTAGGGTTCGGTGTTCTATGAACGAAAAGGACATGAGTAGTTTAAATAGCGAACGCATACCAACGAATAACGCTAGTATCTATATAACAAATTTATTGTTATGTGGAATTGATTTAACTTCCAGACACTTTTTTTTAATAAATATTAAATATTTTGTGGCTGTTTATGAAAAATATTATTATAAATACACATTTTACTTGTTAATATCACCAATTAAATTTGCGACAATTTGAGCCATGAAATGCGACGACTGGATCACTGTGTACAGGAGGCTGATATGGCAGCAAACACTCTCCAGGTGACCATATATCTTGGATAAGTCGCTCCACAAAATTGTCGCTTGGACCGTCGACTTCCTATGGCGTCACCTCTCACATATTTACGTCTAATTTCGTTATGAAATTAGATTATTTCAGAGTAAAAATAGGGTTGATCATGTTCTACATATAGCACCAACATTATAGTAAGTAAATATACCATATTTCTTCATTACTTACATAATGCTAGGAGGATTTGTGTACTTTTGGGCCGATTTGGGTCGATTTGGGTAATTCTATGGACCCCATCAGAGGTCCGCGGTTGTTCAACGTCCTCCCAGCGACTATAAGAAATATTGCTGGAACAACGGTGGACATCTTCAAAAGAAAACTGGACTGTTTTCTAAGAGAAGTTCTGGATCAACCGGGCTGTGGTGGGTATGTGGCCCTGCGGGCCGCTCCAAGCAACAGCCTGGTGGACCAAACTCTCACAAGTCGAGCCTGGCCTCGGGCCGGGCTAGGGGAGTAGAAGAGCAGAACCCCATCAAGCAGGTATCAATATAGGAAGAAGCCAAACCCCCAAACATACCAGCGATACAAAGATATGAGAAACAACTATACAGCAGTAAGGGGAGAGGCAGAAATAAATTTTAAAAAAGGGATAATGGATAAATGTAAAACAGAACTGGGCCTATTCTATAAATTCATAAACAACAAATTGCAGGTAAAGGATAATATCCAGAGGTTGAAAATAGGAAACAGATTCACAGAAAATTATAATAAAATGTGCGAAACACTAAACAAAAAGTTCCAAAGTGTGTTTATACGAAATGAAATCTTCAGAGAACCAGACACAATAAGAATTTCAGAGAACATCATAGAGCGTATAGAGGTGTCTAGAGATGAAGTGGAAAATATGCTAAAGGAGCTAAGTAAGAACAAAGCAGTTGGTCCAGATGGAGTTTCACCATGGGTTCTGAGAGAATGTGCATCTGAGCTCAGCCTTCCACTTCACCTGATCTTTCAGGCATCCCTGTGTACAGGAGTCATAGCAAACATGTGGAAAAAGGCTAACATAGTTCCAATCTACAAATGTGGCAATAGGGAAGACCCCCCCTCCCCTCAATTATAGACCTGAATCATTGACAAGTGTAACAGTGAAAAGATGGAAAAATATAATAAAAACTAAATGGGTAGAACACCTGGAGAGAAATTATATAATATCACACTGACAGTATTGTTTTCGATCTGGAAGATCCTGTGTATCGAATTTACTCAGTTTCTATGATTGAGCCACAGAGATTTTAAAGGAAAAAAGTAGTTGGGTTGATTGCATCTATCTTGACATAAAAAAGGCTTTCGACAGAGTTCCACATAAGAGGTTGTTCTGGAAACTAGAAAATTTTGGAGGGGTGACAGGTAAGCTTCTAACATGGATGAAAAATTTTCTGACTGATAGAAAAATGAGGGCAGTAATCAGAGGCAATCGGACTGGAAAAATGTCACAAGTGGAGTACCACAGTACATGCACCAGCAATGTTCATTGTCTACATAAATGATCTAGCAGTTGGAATACAGAATTATATAAACATGTTTGCTGATGATCGATGCTAAGATAATGGGATGGATAAGAAATTCAGATGATTGTCATGCCCTTCAAGAAGACCTGGACAAAATAAGTATATGGAGCACCACTTGGCAAATGGAATTTAATGTGAATAAATGCCATGTTATGGAATGTGGAATAGAACATAGATCCCACAACCTATAAATTATGTGAGAAATCTTTATATAATTCTGACAAAGAATGAGGTCTAGGGTTGATTCTAGATAGAAAATTATCACTTGAGGACCACATAAAGAACGTTGTGTGAGGAGTCTATGCCACGCTTTCTAACTTCAGAATTTCGTTTAAATACATGGATGGCGAAATACTAAAGAAATTGTTCACGAGTTTTGTTCGGCCAAGGCTAGAATATGCAGCGGTTGTGTGGTGCCCATATCTTAAGAAGCACATCAACAAACTGGAAAAGGTGCAAAGACATGCTACTAAGTGGCTCCCAGAACTGAAGGGCAAGAGCTACGTCGAGAGGTCAGAGGCATTATATATGCCAAAACTAGAAGACAACAAAAAGAGGCGATATGATCACTATTTACAAAAAAGAAATAGGAATTGATAAAATCGATAGGGAAAATTTCCCGAGACCTGGAACTTCAAGAACAAAAGGTCATAGATTTAAACTAACTAAACAAAGATGCCAAAGAAATATACAAAAATTTCCTTTCGCATACAGAGTGGTACACGGTTGGAACAAGTTTAGTGAGAAGGTGGTGGCGGCCAAGACCGTCAGTAGTTTCAAAGCATTATGTGACAAAGAGTGCTGGGTAGACGGGACACCACGAGCGTAGCTCTAATCCTGTAACTACACTTAGGTAATTACATATGGTGTCAGCAAGCTTACCGTCGAAACACACACAAACAGCCTGCCTATTATTCAAGTCCTTCTCTGAGTACTCTTTATTTTCTTCTCTGAGGCTATGGGTCCCTAATCTTGCACCAGAGGTGGTACCCATTTTAAGTTTTTAACTACTGCACTGAGCACCTGATTTTGGCAAAAACTTCTTAGTGCAATTGTCAAGGACATACTTCTGGTATTTTATTGTTTATAAATATTCAGGTATAGTTAATGTCAAAATGTTTCAAAACTCAACTATTTATATTTCAAAACAAAAAAAGTAATGAAAACATTACAAAACATTAAAATATAGCCTAATTAATTAATTAATAAAATAGCACAACTCTCAGAATGCCTAAAGGTGCTTTGAGCAATGAAGTAGTTAATTTCATATATAATATTATATATATATAATATATATTTACCTGTGACTACTGCTTAGCGAAAATTTGATTTCTGTGAAAATTGGTCTCGTCATTGCTAGGAGATATTTTAAGACCATGATTTGCTGTGGATGGCACTGTAGTCTTCAAGTCATCAATCTAAAAATAGAGGTAATCTTTTAAAATGTAAATTTTGTATAAAAAAATGCAAAAATAAATTGCAAGAATAATATGAAGTTATTATACAATTTTTTTTAATTATTTAAATATTTGTGAGACATTATTAAAAAATGTATGAAGTACAGATTCTCTAAGACCTGATATGTATCTGCTTATGTTCCACCACATTACATTCAGGGCTGAAGAGAAAACACAGCCAGTAAGGTAATGATCACTTAGGATGGACTGGGATGCTACATGTACTCTGATAGGTTGGGGCTAAGCTGCGTGAGGCTAGGATGCCCAGTCTGCCTTGTCTAGGCTGGGCTGGGCTAGGCAACACTAGGAAGGAGTCAACAAATCTCTGGAGTGCCTTACTTTTCCTGATATCCTTAAAAAAGCAAGAATGATGCCATTTTATAAAGGAGGCGAGACAGCATGCATAAACAATTAAAGTAAAATATCAAATCTAATTATACTTTCAAAAATATTTGATTTTTTTTAACAAACATCTCTCTTCCTACTTTGTAAAATTCAACATGAATACAAAGTCCCTGTTAGTTTGGCTTCCGTTTCCAAAAGAGTATCAATGATGCCACTATTAGTTTCCTTGATATAATCTAAACAGCCCTTGAGAACAATGACTTCTCAATTGACCTAAGGCCTTTGATACTGTAAACCATAACTACCTCTTACTTGAAACTTCACCACTATGGTATTCAAGGCCTTGCTCTGGACTATATTCGTTCCTATCTCAGTGTCCACTGAAATAGGAAAAAATGTTCCTAAAAAATGTCCACTCAAAGATGTCAACCAACCAACTTACACTAAATATAGAAAAAGACCTTCTACATTTTATTTGGTAGAAAATTATAAAATCAGATTCAACTTTAAATAGACAATGTTAACATTACCAATACAAATGAGGGGCAGTTCTTTTGCCTATACATAGATAAGACACTGAACTTCAGCACCCACATACAGCACATAACCGAAAAGGTCTCAAAAATGGTCATATATACAAGAGTTCTTACATCTTGTACAGACACTAGCACACATAGCATTTCAGGCAAGTCCTTAATCCTAATTTTCACACACATCCCTAGGATGTGTGTGAAAATGTGTGCCCATGTGCCCATAGCAGCTGTCTAACTCCCAGGTACTTATTTACTGTTAGGTGAACCAGATATAGAGAATAACCACAAAATGCTATCTTTATAAGAACTATCTTGTAAAGCCACTAGTACGTGCAGCGTTTATATATATATATATATATATATATATATATATATATATATATATATATATATATATATATATATATATATATGTCGTACCTAGTAGCCAGAACTCACTTCTCAGCCTACTATGCAAGGCCCGATTTGCCTAATAAGCCTAGTTTTCATGAATTAATGTTTTTTCGACAACCTAACCTACCTAACCTAACCTAACCTAACGTTTTTGGCTACCTAACCTAACCTAACCTATAAAGATAGGTTAGGTTAGGTTAGGTAGGGTTGGTTAGGTTCGGTCATATATCTACGTTAACTTTAACTCCAATAAAAAAAAATTGACCTCATACATAATGAAATGGGTAGCTTTATCATTTCATAAGAAAAAAATTAGAGAAAATATATTAATTCAGTAAAACTTGGCTTATTAGGCAAATCGGGCCTTGCATAGTAGGCTGAGAAGTGAGTTCTGGCTACTAGGTACGACATATATATATATATATATATATATATATATATATATATATATATATATATATATATATATATATATATATGGAACCCTCAACCCTATGAGTGGAGGGTTCCTACAAACTCAACCAGAGGTGGTACCCTCTATATATTAATAAAAAGGCTAGGCTATGCTAAATCTAGGCAGGGATTGGCTTGGCTAAGCTGGTCAAGGCTTGGCTAGGGTAGGAAGGACTGGTCATGTTTAAAAGCAAGGCAGGGTTAGGCTTGAACTTGAACTTGAAAGATTGACAGTAAGATATCTTATTCATTATGGAGTAATTAACAACAAAACAATCTTTATTTTCACTGCAGAACATATATCAGAGCATACTATAGTGACTCATACATTTAAAATAGTGTGATTTTTAAACAATTCGGTTGTAAACCCGCAGAAGCGCCGAATACAACATAAGAAATGATATATAATTCATTATTTTAAATTCCATATATAATCATTAATAATTTTCGGCAGCTATCGAGGTTCTCCATAGGTAAATTCCTGTACTCTAACAAGATGCTACTTGCTGTTTAGCTGTTTAAATTCTTGGAAAATCGTAATGACCAGCGACATAAAATATAACAATGAAATAGTAGCTGGTAACTGTAGGTGAACGAAAAATTAAATTCCAAATTGATTAGATGTTTTCCTAAATATAAAGATCGACCTGAAGGAATTTTATGAATTATGGACTAATTAAGCAAAAAAAAAAAATAGGTAATTTTAATTGAAGAACAGATACCAGAGAATAGTTAATGAGTACATTTATATTGTATAATGGGAGAAAGCCCCTGGTAGCCGCGAATTAAAATTACCACCTACATTAATTGATAACTAGGAAATAGTATCTTGAAACTTTATCTGAACGAAAACACAATAGTTTTAGTTTAGTTTAGTTCATTTATTATGCACCCCATACCCATTTTGTGGGCGGTAGTGGAAAGGGTTACAGAGGCACATAATGGGCTCAGGGACTGAACCCCACAATTCATTTAGCTAAGCAAGTTACAATCTTGATGAGCTAGTTACAAAATTCAATATAAGTCATCACATCAACAATGGGTTCGAGATCGACCTCAAGTACAGGTTCTAAATTAAGCAACTGACATATGTGGAGAGCTAGTGTCAAAATTTATGTTTGTCCTGCACACCGCCCCCCATCCAGTGGGCAGCGGTGGATAGGTTACAATCACTTAGTTACTACCTACAGTTAGCAAACTGGGGATATTTGGCTAAAATTTCTGGTAGCAGATCATTTTGAATGAAATATTGACACATCGCTGGAACATTGGTTATAGAATTGTCTCTAAATTCACGTATCTTTTCGCACTCCATCACATAGTGACGGAGGGTGTGCGAATAATTTTGTTGACACAGTTTACATTTGGTCAGGTCTACATCAGCAGATAATGAGAATTCCCAGAGATACTTGTAACCGAGTCTAAGCCGAGCAGTAGTAACATCTAGAAGTCTGCTGATTTTATTGGATGATCCATAGATGTGTGGCTCCTCTTGCATGATAGTATGATGATAGATGGAATTACTGGTGTCAATTTCACTTTGCCTCAGATCTACAAGATCTTGTTGAAGTTCTCGGTGTACAGCTGCTCTCAGATTGCTCATTGACAATCCAAGGTTACACTCAACGGCTCCTTTAAAGGCAGATTCTTTGGCTAACTTATCAGCTCTATCATGCATTCGGAGGCCAACATGAGATGGAGACCACATGAAATGGACTCTGTTACCATCCTTAGTAATTTTGTTGTATTTGTGTCTAGCTTCGGACACGAGCATGTTACAGTTATGTCTTAAAGAGTTGAGAGCATTTAAGGATGATAAGGAGTCACTTACAATTAATACCAATTTGTTTAGATGTTTTTCTTAATATAAAGATCAACAGTAAGGAATCTTATTCATTATGGACAAATTAAAAAAAAAACGATAATTTTCACTGAGGACCCTATGTTAGAGCATACTTAGTCACTTATATATTAAAAGTATTGTGTATTTTGAAACATTGGGGTTGTAAACAAACAGAACGGCCTACCCGAAAAGTCGTAACATAAAAAGTTGTATATGTTTGCTAATTTATTATTTGATAAATGATTATTATTAATTTACGACAACTATAGAGGTTTCCCATTAGTTAAATTACTGTAGTCTGACTAAATGCTACTACAAAACCTATATAAATCCTGGGAAAGTCACAATGACCAGCGACATTAAAGCATAGAGGGTTAAATAGTAACAGGCAACTGTCGGCGAACGAAAAATTAGTTTCCAAATTTATTAGATGTTTTCCTAAATATAAAGATCGATTGGCTGGAATTTTCTGGATTATGGCCTAATTAAGGCAAAAATATATATATTTTTACTTGAAGAACAAATATCAGAGCATAGTCAGTGAGTTATAGAATAATAAGAGTATGGTATTTCATTGTATAACAGGAGATAGTCCATGGAAGCGATAATAGATGTAGTTTTACACAAAATAACGTCCAAAAACAGCCGTAGAGTCAAACGGCAAATGTTGATGTTCTTTTTAAGAGGACAGGTTGAGTTGTGAACCTATAATTAGTATGAACTTAAGAAAACAAAATGAGCTCAATAATTAATTGCAATAAGTGATGTATAAATCAAATTACAATTAAATTTAAAAATTAAAAAAAAAATAGCAGGGTAAGATTATATGTATGAGCAAGAATTTACTAAGACACTTAGGTAAATACTTACATAAATACTAAGTCTGCTATAATTAGAGAATAAATATAGCAAAACGCAACAATAAATGCAAGTAAACAAAAGAATTGAAACGATTAGAAGTAGAATAAAGATCACTAGATAGCCATGAAGGATACACAAGTTTGGCAGAGAGAACAAAAAATCAGTAGAGACTGTCAAGATAAATATATAAAAAATTTGACAAAAGATAATTGTAAAGTAAAATAATCTTAAAGATAATTAATTTTATTTAGCTTAGTTTTTAACCTATAATTAGTATGAACTTAATTGGGAGTGATGGGAGCCGGTCGGCCGAGCGGACAGCATGCTGGACTTGTGATCCTGTGGTCCTGGGTTCGATCCCAGGCGCATGCGAGAAACAATGGGCAGAGTTTCTTTCACCCTATGCCCCTGTTACCTAGCAGTAAATAGGTACCTGGGTGTTAGTCAGCTGTCACGGGCTGCTTCCTGGGGGTGGAGGCCTGGTCGAGGACCGGGCCACGGGGACACTAAAAAAAAAGCCCCGAAATCATCTCAAGATAACCTCAAGATAATTAAGAGAACAAAATAAGATCAATAATTAATTTCAATAAATGACATAAATCAGTACAATTAAATTTAAAATTTAAAAAGAATAGGGTAAGATTAGACTTAAGAGTAAAATTTTACAATGATACTGAGGTATCATTACTGAGGTCTCCATGCACTTAAGCTTGCATAAGTGCATGGTGACTTGACTGATTACTTAGGAAATTATATGAATGAAAGAACATTAGGTAAATGGTAAGGCAGAGACAGCACCTTGGACAAAGTTAGATTAAGTTAGGTTAGGCTCAGGCACTGAAAGAGTTATTTTAAGTATTGGCATTGGTCCGGTTCAGGTTTTCAGATATACCACAATCACTAAAGAAGGCCAGGAGTTGTTGGTCACACTTTATTTCATAGAAAGTTTTGTCAATGTTAAGGGTGAGTTTGTTGGCAGTTAACCAAAGATGGACTTTATTTAGCTCAGTATTTACTGTGGCATTTAGAGCAAGGGGGTCAGGGTTGGAGTAAATGAAGGTTGTCTCGTCAGCAAATAGAATTGGTTTGAGGTGTTGGGAGGCATTTGGAAGGTCATTAATGTAGATGAGAAAGAGGAGAGGGCAAAGTATGCTGCCCTGAGGAACACCTATGTTGATGGGTAGGGTGGGAGAAAATGAATTATTCACAGAAACATACTGGAGCCTGTCAGTAAGGTAAGATTTGAGGTATTGCAGGGAGTGTCTTCTGACTCCATAATGATGTAATTTAAGAAGAAGGTTTTGGTGGTTGACAGTGTCAAAAGCCTTACGCAGGGCCACAAATAACCCAACAGGGAACTCATTTTTATCAAGAGCTGCATGAATCAAGTTAATCATACTAATAAGTGCATCGTTAGAGCTTCTTTTTTTTGGGTCTGAAGCCATTTTGACAAGAGCTAAGTATATTGTGTTTGGCTAGATAAGAGTAAAGCTACTTGTAGATTAGTTTTCAAATATTTTTAACAAGTTAGGCAGGATTGATATGGGTCTGTAGTTGTTAACATCTGTGAGATCACCACATTTGTGGACAGGGGTTACTCTCGCTTTTTTTTTTTTAGAATATCTGGAAAGGTTTGGAGTTCAAGTGACTTGTTGAAGAGCAATGCAATAGCAGGGGCTAAAGATTAGGAGGCTTTTTTGTAAATTAAAGTTGGTATCTCCTCAAGGGCACTAGACTTGGTTTCAAGGGAAAGGATGAGATTTTTCAGGATGAGATGAGATTTTGGATGAGAAGAAGGATGAGATTTTGATATTGTGTAGTATAAGCCAGTGTTTTGGGCATCCCTAAGTGTTGTGTTGTGATAGGGTCCCACGGGTACTCACTGTGAGATTTTTTTTCTTTGACAATTATCAAAATAATTAAGTCCTATTGATGTTACGTTAATCGTAACTACCTCGCAAGAGAGGCAGACCTTAAACAGCAAGAGCT
This sequence comes from Procambarus clarkii, assembly GCF_040958095.1. NCBI lineage: Eukaryota > Metazoa > Arthropoda > Malacostraca > Decapoda > Cambaridae > Procambarus > Procambarus clarkii. The sequence goes on from NC_091187.1 coordinate 26,926,895, forward strand.
GCCAGTGGCAGATATTTAATCTTAAAGCCTAAGATCATAGGACCGCGGGAGCAAACCGCCAGGCGAAACCACACGGGTAACACCTGTCACTTAGGTCGCTGGCTCCTCCTAGTTGACAACTAATAAAGGGTAGCCGACGGATTCTCACTTCTTATTTATAGAAGTGTGGTGCTGTGCAATGGACTCGAGCTTTAGATACAGACTTATTTATTTATTTATTTATGCATATACAAGAATGTACATAAGGAATGTGAGGATACAAATATGGTAATTACAGTCTTGTAAAGCCACTAGCACGCGCAGCGTTTCGGGCAGGTCCTTAATCTAAGAAAATTGATATAAACATAAGCAGGCAAAGCATTGCTGTGGGGAAACTCCAGGCAGCTATTCTCTTTTTTTAAATTGACTTTAATAAGATAAAGTTATGTCTTATTTATTTTTCTTAGTAAGTAAGAATTAATTGAGTGGACTGTATATACTTGTAAACTGCCTGAAATCTTCTTACACACTAATGGGAGGGACAATTGGTAGCCTAAACCACTTTGTTATGGCTCCTTCTTAAACTACCAATTGTTTACCATTTATAATTATAATATACCACATATGGTGGTCTAATCTACTAGTAATAATTACTAATTATGACTACTAATACTGTTAAAATGGCTTAGCTGTGCCAGTAGTGTGGGCCTGGTAAGGCATGTAGGTGTATCCTCCAGATTGGGTGTGGCTCTGTGCCTCCTTGTGCCACGTAATGGCGGCTGGTGGGAGGGACAAAGCTTGGCAAACAAATAATGTGTATGAACCAACTGTCTGCATAGATTCTTGCTGCTCCTCTCACAATTTACCTGTATGAGATGCAAGGAATTAATCAAAGTTCCCTAAACATATCAATTACAGGTATGGCATGAAATGTGAGGGCTGTAAAATGGAGTACACGTACATTGTGGTATGTTTTATTCCTACATCATGACCGCCTCTACCCATTGAATCAAAATGTGCACAAAATGATATACAATACTTGGTAAGACGGATACGGTCGCTGCTGTGATGTTGATAGGCTGTGTTGCTAGTGTTGACACGTAAATGGGGTGTCTAGTTGTTTCACCAGGTCTAGAGCCAAGCACAGCGTATGGCTGCTGTGTTTTGTTATTGTTCTGTAGTGGAAGCCCTGCTCTCAGTGGAGCCAACGCCCTCAACGCTGGTTCCTCACTCAAAGTAATTTTACATTAACAAGGGAACCTAGCTACAATTTGATGTAAATAATTATATTCAGTCTTATTGATTACTTTTTTTTTTACTCTAGATACTAAACTAGTCTATTAACAATGTTTCATAATGTAAATATACGATGACATCCATGGCGTCATCGACTCCGTGACGTCATGGATGTCATCGTATATTTACATTATGAAACATCGTTAATAGACTAGTTTAGTATCTAGAGTTAACAAAAAAGTAATCAATAAGACTGAATATAATTATTTTAGTCTCCCATTTTGCATCCTGAAGGGATTACAGACTAAGGGAGACTGTGTTATATGTGTGTGTGTTTGTGTGTGTTGGTTTCCCGACATAATTCCGGGGGGAGGGGGGGATGAACACGGGTCGAAGTCCCGGTAAGGACTGCGATCACTTTATTCTTCTCCTTCAGAATTATAGTGCTGCTTTAATTTGAGTTTACATTGTTGTGCAGCAGTCCGTTGGGGATGTATGTCCCGTACTGGCGTATCGGGTGCTGGAAGTCATTGCACGTCTTCTTTCCTGGCCAGTTCTAAAGGTACTAATTTCTCTAAAGTTTTGAGAGTAGTGTTGCCTTTGCATTTTACTTTCACTATTCTCAAGATGTTCTGGCTGTCTGGATGAACAGAGACTATTTGACCTATAGGCCACTCAGAGCGTGGTCCATCACTATCCACCAGAACTATGTCACCAGGGTTCAAGTTAATTCTGTTATAGGGGTTGTTTGCCCCGTAATGATACTCCCTCAGAGCTGTAAGGTATTCACGAGTCCATACGTCATTCCACCGACTTATCACCCTTGAAAGATGTTTGAAACGTTGAACCAAATCACTCTCTTTGACATATGAAGGATCCTCTGGTTCTTCGTCCGTAAGGGACACAAATGTTTTGAGAGGTCTCCCATACATCAGATGAGCTGGACTTAATGGTTCAAGCTGCAAAACATCATCAGAGAGGTAGGTAAGTGGTCGGTTATTGACTCGTGCTTCTATCTCTATGATTACTGTTTGAAGCTCCTGTAGGTCAATCTTTTGGCGGTGTAGGGTTTTCCGTAAAGAACGTTTCACCGTACCAACCATGCGTTCATACAAGCCTCCGTGCCATGGTGCTCTGGGAGGTATGAATTTCCAATGGCACTGCCGTTGAGTTAGGGCAGTGCATACCTTTGGGTGAGTCCAGATTTTCCTCAGACATGCTTCTCCTGCCACCAAGTTGGACCCATTGTCTGAAATCATTAACTTAGGACAAGATCTACATGAAGCAAACCTGCGGAAAGCCTGTAAGAATGCTTCAGCACTCATATCGGGAGTCACTTCTAGATGGACTGCCCTTGTTGTGGCACAAGTAAAAAGACAGATATAGGCCTTTACTGGTTTCTTGTCTTTAGTTGCTGTCAGTGTTAGTGCTTCTGTGAAATCTACTCCTGTTGTCTCAAAGGGATGAATATGTACGACTCGTTCCTTCGGAAGTGGAGGAGGGACAGGATATGGACACACTCTGGCATCGTATCTCCGGCATACAACACAGGATATGATTATGGATTTTACTGTCTGTCTACCTTGGGGTAGCCAGTACTGTTGTCTTAATTCTGTGAGAGTATCTAATACCCCACCATGCAGAGTGCAGTGTTTGTGTATATGTAACACAATTAGTTTGCTTACTATGTGGTGACGAGGGAGCAATATTGGATTTTTTGCTTCCAGATCTATGTCAGCATGCTGTAAGCGTCCTCCGTATCTTATCAAGTTATAATTGTCAGTGTCTAACCAGAGACCCAGATCATGTTGTAGCTTCTTTGGAACATTGTCAATTTCTGTCCCGAATGTGTCGGTCTGAGCTCTTTTAACCCAGTACCTTAGGGCACTAGGGAATTTATGCTTGATTCCTATTTTCTTTAGAAAATCAAACACTACTTGGGTGACACCTACAAGTTTGTTCAGTTCAGAGTACCGAGCAGGATCAATTACCAAAGTCCGAGGTAGTTCTGGGTTCTCAGTGGGAACAGTGACATTGGTCACAATGACTTGTGGCTTTTGTTCAGGCCACTGGTCGCTGATTAGCCACTGAGGTCCATTGAACCACATCTCTGCCTTTGTTAATTGCCGTAAAGTCAGGCCTCGGGAGAAATAGTCAGCTGGATTCTCTTTAGTAGGTACATATCTTAATTTATACCCTGCTGACAACTCTCGTATTTCCTTAACGCGGTTACTCACGTAAGGATTCTTTCTGTTATTGTTTTTAACCCACTGTAGCACTGCCTCATTATCTGACCATACTACTGTTTCTTTAAAGTGGATGTGGCTTAAGGCCTTGATCAGATAATGAGCCAATCTTACACCTAGCAGTAAGGCTGTTAATTCCAGTTGTGGCAGTGATCTTTTCTTTAAAGGTGCCACTCTGGCCTTTGATGTGAGCAAATTGGCTTGCCCATTTGAGACCAGGTAAGCTACTATACCATAAGCCTTTCCTGAGGCATCACAAAATACATGCAGCTTAATTGGTACCTTTTCATTTACTACTGTGTTCCTAGGGAACTTGACAGACTCTAGGATACTTAAATCTTTCACTAACCCTTGCCATTTTTCTTGTAGGGCAGGTGTTAGAAGATCATCCTAGCCTATCTTTTGCTGCCAACATTCCTGTATTATCTTCTTCCCATTAATTAGTATTGGACTTAATAAGCCTAATGGGTCGAAGGGTTTGCTGACTTGTGATAGCAATTTTCTCATTGTTAAGTTAGTGGTATCTGTCTCCACTGACTTGATTGTCAGCTGATCGTTTGTCGTGTTCCATTGGACACCTAGTACCTTTGTCATCTCGGGTACTTGGTAGTCTGGAAATTCAGTTGCGATCAGTTGTTTTAATTTGTCATTGTTAGAGACCCAAGACTGGAGAGGCATATTGGCTCCCATTAATTCTCGATTGGCCTCATGGTATATGTCCAACAGCTTACTTTCACTGTTGGTTGTTCCTTGAAAATTATCCACATACAGGTTTTCGCTAATTTCTGTCTTGTTTGGGCTATTGGACTTCTTCAAGTGCGTATCCAAGGTAGCTTGAAGCAGAAATGGGGAGCACGTGGCCCCGAACAAAACAGACGCAAACCGATAAGTGATTATTTCACTGTTTGGATCATTAGGATCCTTAATCCATAGGAACTTTGTGTAGTTCCGGTCTTCTTCTTGAAGACCTACCCTAAGGAATGCCTTGCTAATGTCGGCCGTATATGCATAAGTCCCTATACGAAACTTTAACAGCACGTCGTAAAGCCTTTGTGTTAGGCTAGGGCCAGTTTGAAGGCAGTCATTTAACGAAACACTATTCTGTCCCATCTTAGCACTGCAATTAAATACTATCCGTAGTGGGGTAGTAGCAGAATTCTTCTGTACATGATGGTGTGGCAGATAGTGTCCTTCCTTTGGGTTATCATTTGTTACAACTTCGATAAATTTGTCATCGAGCTGCTTCTGTATTAGTTCATGGTACAACTTCAAGTTCTCAGGTTGTCTTTGTAAGCGTAACACCTGTGATCTTAATTGATTTTGTGCCATAAAGTAGTTAACGGGTAGCTGAGGGTGATTCAGCTTCCATGGTAACCTGACCCAGTACTGATTATCTCTGTAGATAACTGAGTCTAGATATTGTTTGTAAGTCCAGTCATCATCTGGGCTAGGTTGTTTAGGGACAATGCCGAGAGTTGCCAGGTCCCATAACTTATATACTGGCGGATCAAGCTCATCCTCGGATATGTCTCTGTGTTGCAGTGGAGACTGTTCTCCTAGTCATGCAACCATTACTGTGTTGGCATGTTGGTGATCTACAGGTGCGGGTTGTTTTAGCTGTAATACTGGGCCTGTTAGTAAATAGCCACCTGCAGATGGTAACACGTTCATACCATGGTAATCTTCCTTTCCTATGATAAACTTATGGTAGACATCTGATCCCATAAGGATTCCAATATTGGAAAGGTTGTCCGATGTAATGTTATCAGCCAAAGGTATTCCCTTTTCTTCCAGAAATTTGGCTGTTGTTCCTAGACCTTCTATATACAGGTCTGTTGGGAATCTATCTACTACCAGTGCTGGTACTTTTCGTACATAACCTCCTAATCGTACTTTGGGTCGTACTACCCTGTAAGCTCGGGCTCCTGAGTTAGTCAGGAATCCTGCTATGTTTATCCGTGTCTCCTCTACAGGTGTAAGTTTCAGTTTATCTACCAACTCCTTTGATATAAAGGTCAGTTGGGACCCTTGATCAAATAATCCACGTACGGTGGCCTTATTCTTTCCATTTCTAATGATCAATCGTGCAGTAGGTAGAGCTGATTTATGGTTAGACCTTGTTGAGAAGACACTTATGTCAGGTAACACAGTACATAGCTGTACTGATGCGGTAGCTCCTTCCTCCTCCTGTGGTTTGGGAGACTTTGTACTTGTGTCCCCACAAAGTGCAGTATGGTGTTGACCCTTATGGCACTTATTGCAGGTGCGCATTGAAGTTGTGCAATTGTCGGGATGATGTTCCCTTATACACTTGGTACATCTATGTAACACCTTGAGTCGTTTTATGCGTGTTGCACGATCAGGGTAGCGTCTGCAATTGTACATGGAATGTGATTGCTCACAAAACACACATGGTCTCCAGACGTTAACAGTATCTTGAGGAGTCACCGTTTTGGGTGACGCGTTAACTGTAGGTTTGGAGGGACCAACTGCATATGTTCCTACACTGCCCTGATTCCACTTTGTGGAGGGGGAAGTTGTTTTAGCTTTGTTTGGAGTACTGTTTGTACTCTGTTGTTTACTATTAGTAGTAGACGAAGGTTTAGATGTCGCTTTTCCTTCTGGATTAACTCTTTCTCGTTCTATGATGGTTTGTAAACCCTTTGTAATCTCCTTTACAGTCAAGGATGACATACCTACTAATACAAACAACTTATCCAGTATATCCTTGGGTAATTTTCGTGTCATATGGACTTGTATTATCCAGTCTGACTCATCCAAGTTCACTTTATTTTTAAGTGCCTTGAGCATGGACTCAAGCTCCAATATGAAGGCTTGGAGTGAGACTGCAGTATTATTTGGAGGTTTAATGTCTAACAGTTTCTGTGTTAGAATTCTGATGGTCCTTTCAGGTTTAGCGTAATTATCTTTCAGGAGTTGTACTGCATTGTCATAATCGTCATCTGTGTGATTCAGATTACAGACTACCTGATACGCTTCATCCTTCAAGACACTCTGTAAGTATGTAAACTTTGTCGTTTTTGGCACATTGGCATTAGAATCCACAGAATCGACAAATTTGCTCCAGAAACCGTCCCAACTCTCGTCTTCTGTTCCAGAAAAAGTTGGGAGACTAAGTGATGGCAATTTGACTTCTGGTGCTGTCTGGTTCTGGGAAGTTGTGATTGCAATATTTATATTGGCTTTATGGGCATGTATGATATCATCAAAGTGTTGCAACTTTGTAAATATTGCATCTTCATAATCGGAATGTTCTTGTAGTACACCTTTCATTGTATCTCCATCAATACTGGTAAGCTTAAGTAAATCTTGATATTCTTTCATTTGTTGCAACACACGGTCATATTTGTTCCATGTAAGCGTAAGATAGTTTTCCAGTGCTGCATAATTAACTGGAGTTTGTTTACTCATGTCTTCACAAGTGCTAATCTGCCGTGTTAAATGTCCCCTCAATCCTGTGAGGGTTATTTGGACATTTGTGACAGTAGACATCTTGGAAGTACTTGTTAGTCGTGTAGGACTAGTGTCAGGACTATTTCTGGCACTTGACTTAGTAGAGCCACTAGTTTCCGAACTAGAGCTACTTATCATTTATTTAAATATACACTGTATAATCATACACACTATAATTTGAGTGGTAGACCTGTATCAATGCTGGTATCCGCAAGTTAGCCCTTCATTATCACTCTTGGTTGGTACAGAGACACAGGTTAACACTCAAAGGTGTAATGATTATAGTTAAATTATACTTAGTTATATTGATATCATATTGACAACACAATTCGGGTTGTCTTAAATACTGCATAAAAATATGTACTTGCTAGGTTGTAATATGTGTTCAACTCTAGACAAGTGTAAAATTCTTACCCTTACACCAGGTTAGCACAATAAATTAGACTAGGTTGCTGTACAACACCAGCCTAAATGTCCTACCCTTGTGCAAGAATTAGTTGTAAATAATGTGGCATGCAGTAATTGTTACAGTAATGGCAGTAATAATGCAATAATTACAAAAAAAACATTTATAAGTAACTTATAAGTAAAGTAGCCTCTTATCAACCTCTTGTAATGAAATGAAAAAAGCACAATTGTTCCTTTGGTACTGCCAGAACAATAATAGTGCTTGTTGTAAGTTATGTTTGCTATGAGATTGAAATGTTAGGCTTGAAAAAATGCAAAAATATAGCAGTGTCTTCCTGCTATAATGTGTGTAGGTAATATTGCACTATATGTATGTATAATATCCAGTTCGAAGGACCAAATTAATGTAGGGAAACTCCAGGCAGCTATTCTCTTTTTTTAAATTGACTTTAATAAGATAAAGTTATGTCTTATTTATTTTTCTTAGTAAGTAAGAATTAATTGAGTGGACTGTATATACTTGTAAACTGCCTGAAATCTTCTTACACACTAATGGGAGGGACAATTGGTAGCCTAAACCACTTTGTTATGGCTCCTTCTTAAACTACCAATTGTTTACCTTTTATAATTATAATATACCACATATGGTGGTCTAATCTACTAGTAATAATTACTAATAATGACTACTAATACTGTTAAAATGGCTTAGCTGTGCCAGTAGTGTGGGCCTGGTAAGGCGTGTAGGTGTATCCTCCAGACTGGGTGTGGCTCTGTGTCTCCTTGTGCCACGTAATGGCGGCTGGTGGGAGGGACAAAGCTTGGCAAACAAATAATGTGTATGAACCAACTGTCTGCATAGATTCTTGCTGCTCCTCTCACAATTTACCTGTATGGGATGCAAGGAATTAATCAAAGTTCCCTAAACATATCAATTACAGGTATGGCATGAAATGTGAGGGCTGTAAAATGGAGTACACGTACATTGTGGTATGTTTTATTCCTACATCATGACCGCCTCTACCCATTGAATCAAAATGTGCACAAAATGATATACAATACTTGGTAAGACGGATACGGTCGTTGCTGTGATGTTGATAGGCTGTGTTGCTAGTGTTGACACGTAAATGGGGTGTCTAGTTGTTTCACCAGCTCTAGAGCCAAGTACAGCGTATGGCTGCTGTTTTGTTATCGTTCTGTAGTGGAAGCCCTGCTCTCAGTGGATTCAACGTCCTCAACGCTGGTTCCTCACTCAAAGTAATTTTGCATTAACAAGGGAACCTAGCTACAATTTGATGTAAATAATTATATTCAGTCTTATTGATTACTTTTTTTTTTACTCTAGATACTAAACTAGTCTATTAACAATGTTTCATAATGTAAATATACGATGACATCCATGACGTCACGGAGTCGATGACGTCACAGAGTCTCCCATTTTCCATCCTGAAGGGATTACAGACTAAGGGAGACTAAGTTATATGTGTGTTTGTGTGTGTCGGTTTCCCGACAATTGCAGAACATGAAATGTGGGGCAGTAATATTGGAAGGTTTGACGTATTTATTTATTTATTTATGCATATACAAGAATGTACATAAGGAATGTGAGGATACAAATATGGTAATTACAGTCTTGTAAAGCCACTAGCACGCGCAGCGTTTCAGGCAGGTCCTTAATCTAAGAAAATTTTAGAGAGGTAAATACTTGCAAAAATTATAGACAAAAAAATGATAACAGATTACATGAAATGAAAAAAAAAATGATAGAAAATTGTAGGTACAGTATATTAAAGCACATAGGTAGCTAAGATTGATTGCAATGACAGCTTGAATGGTAGTTGACAAAAAAATTGGTAGGCACAATACAGCAGAAACAATATAAGATTGATTGCAATGACAGCTTGAATGGTAGTTGACAAAAATTGGTAGTCACAATACAGCATATGGCTAGCACATAAAAGAAGACAGCAATGAACACAATGATAAGGTTGTTTGATATTACATAAAAATTAGGAGATTGGGTAACACTAGGTACAGAGCAAATTTAAAGCTCAGTGTAGGAAACTAAGAAGATGAAGTTAGGTACTTTTTGGTTTTGCTTTTAAATAAGGCAAAAGTTTTACAGTTTTTCAATTCACTAGGGAGTGAGTTCCATAGCCTAGATCCTTTAATTTGCATAGAGTGTTTACACAGATTAAGTTTGACCCTGGGGATATCAAAGAGATATTTATTTCTGGTGTGGTGATAATGGGTCCTATTACATCTGTCCAGGGAGAGTTTCAGAGCATGGTTTGCATTTAAGAACAGGGTTTTGTAAATGTAGTTGACACAAGAGAATGTGTGGAGGGAGTTAATATTTAGCAAGTTTAGGGATTTAAACAAGGGAGCTGAGTGTTGTCTGAAAGCAGAGTTAGTTATTATTCTGATAGCAGATTTTTGCTGTGTGATGATGGGCTTAAGGTGGTTTGCAGTGGTAGACCCCCATGCACAGATACCATAATAATAATAATAATAATAATAATAATAATTTTTATTTAGGTAAAGGTACATACATAAAGAGATTTTACAAAGTTTGTTGGCTTTATAGATAGAGCTAGTACATACAATGCCTAAAGCCACTATTACGCAAAGCGTTTCGGGCAGGAAAAAACACTAATGACTAAAGCTTAAAACTAATGGGTAAGAAGAATAAAATGTGTTGAGTACAAATAAAAATAGAGGTAAAAGAGGGGGGAACATTGTTGAAAAAGCAGCACAAATACAATTACAAATTATTACAGAAAATTACATTCAAACAGCGTTGATTTGAAAAACAAAAAACATACATGGGTTGACAACAGAGGGGTAAGGTAGGTTACAGGGAATTTATTAGGTATAGCTTCGTTTTTAACTTAAACTGGTTGAGAGAGGTACAGTCTTTAACATGGTTGGGAAGGTCATTCCACATTCTGGGCCCCTTGATTTGTAGAGCATTTCTGGTTTGATTAAGTCGTACTCTAGGAATATCAAAACTGTATTTATTTCTGGTGTGGTGCTCATGGGTTCTGTTACAACCTTCTATGAAGCTTTTGAGATCAGGATTGGCATTATAGTTTAGCGTTTTATATATGTATAATACATGAGAGAATGTGCAGTGACTTAATGTCTAACATATTCAGAGATTTGAGTAGGGGTACCGAGTGATGTCTGGGGCCAGAATTGGATATTGTCCTAATAGCAGCTTTGTGTTGAGTAATTAGAGGACGTAAGTGATTTTGGGTAGTAGAGCCCCAAGCACAAATACCATAGTTGAGATATGGATAGATAAGGGAGTAGTAGAGAGTCACCAGGGCAGGGCGTGGTCCATAATATCTGATCTTAGAAAGAATGCCCACAGTTTTTGAAACTTTTTTTGATATGTTTAGAATGTGTCCCTGGAAATTCAGCTTGTGGTCAATGAGAATGCCAAGGAATTTGCCATCTAATTTGTTACAAATTTGGGTATTGTTTATTTTGAGATTTATTTGATTAGAGGATTTATTGCCAAACAGAATATAGAAAGTTTTGTCAATGTTAAGGGTGAGTTTGTTGGCAGTTAGCCACAGATGGACTTTTAGATTTTTAGACTTTTACTTTTTTACTTTTAGAGTCCACAGATGGACTTTTAGATTTCACAGATAATTAAGATAGGGGTAGATTAGTGCATAATATAGTGAGAGGAGAGCAGAGTTAGGAACATAATATCTGATTTTGGAGAGTATACCAACTGTCTTAGAGACTTTCTTAGTTATGTGTTGAATGTGGGTGCTGAAGTTGAGTCTCTTGTCTAGGAATAGGCCAAGAAACTTGCCATCATTTTTATTACTGATGTTAATGTTGTCTATCTGTAGCTGAATTGCATTTGATGATTTGCTTCCAAATAAGATGTAGTAAGTCTTTTCGATGTTTAATGTTAGTTTGTTCGTTGACATCCATAAGTGGACTTTTTTTAATTCATTATTCACAACATTATTTAGTGTATGTGGGTTGAGGTTTGAATAGATAAGGGTAGTATCGTCAGCAAACAATATAGGTTTGAGAATATTAGAGACATTAGGCAGATCGTTTATATATATAAGAAATAGAAGAGGTCCTAAGATGCTGCCCTGTGGCACTCCAACGGTAATAAACGGTAACGTAAACGACCGTTTTCTATAACAAACAATTTATTCACAAAAATAAACTAAAACTACTACACAGAGACTTTACGTTACTTTACTGTAACTCCAGTGGCACATTCAAGACCAGCTAATCAACAGCCTGATGGACCCACTGTATCCTTATCCCGTCGTCGCTGACTGACTAATGACACTAACTGAACAAGTGGTGCCCACTGGTGACGCAAGCTTGTAATCAATATTGTCACGGCTTTACGGTGACCAAATACTATAATCACAAAACTTGACTGGCGCTCGCTGCTCTCAACGAGGTACCAAGTAACAAGGCGGTTAATCCAAGAATGATAACCCCTTATAAAAATCTTACGTTAACACTCGTCTCTCAGGACAATCAACAACAAAAGGCACTCTAATTGAATTTAAACAATTACGTTAACACACACGTGTCTCAACGACACTTAAATGGCATCAATAATTCGTAAATAAATTAATTACATCAACTTGAAAGTCAAGCATTCGGTGAGCAATTCCCAATTAATTACTGAATACAACAGCTTATTAATTCAGATGAGTATTGATAAAGCAAGCTGTCTCTCAACTGACAGTTCACTTTCGGTCTTACGACAAGATTACCTTAACGAGGGTAGACTACTGTACCACACACAAGGTTACAACACACTCAGTGTAAACAACAACATCAACACCTGTGAATTCACTAAGTGGCGGTTACTAATTCTCTTTAATTAGCTACGAGTGCTTAATCACTCTGTCCGCAGACAGATCAGATCAGTCCAACGAATTACAGCAGCTTAGTTACAGCTCAATTGACTCCGATCATAACAGACCGGTCAACCCCTTATGTTAATCAATCAATTAACGACAGCTCGTTAAATCATTAATACTACGTTAGTCTTCACTTGACAATTCCTCCACTGCGTGAACTTCACTGTGACTGTTGCCTTTACACGTCTCTACGTTAATCACAACAATGTTCAACGAAACAAGTGACCTCGTTAAGTAAATCGTGACCCCCGGTGACGTTAACTGACTTTAATTCTCACGGAATCCTTCACAGTACACAACTCCTTCCATCAAGGACAAACTTGTCTACGGTTTACACACGGTACAACACAGTACATCACAGTACATCTCAGTACATCCTTGCCACTCATGGCAAACCTTGTAAATGACTTCCCCCAGTAAATTATCTACCAATAATTCACACTTTACCACAACACAACAGTAATAAGTGCTGGCCAATATACTAATGGAAATTATTTATAACCAAGGAAAACCTCCCTGTTACCACTTTCACTGCTGAAAAAAGGGAATCAAATTACAGCAAATTACATACACGGCACATATTGAAAATAGAAGCAAATAACTCACTTTACTCCACCACTGAATGTGTCTCTAGGTGTCCTTACACACGACAAAATCACAGTTGGGCCCAACCTCAACTTGGTGACGGCAAACAGGGTAAACTCACACGTCTCCAATTCCCATTCACCTCACCAGGTGGTCACAGGGACAGAGGACAGATGGAACACTGGGGGCAAACCCAGCTTCAGAGTTTTATTAATCAAAACGGAAACAGTGTACTTACATCAATCTCGCGGGCCCGCCACACACACTCACTCACATACACGTCACCCACACCATCCACTGCTGCTGCTGGATGATGACGTAGGCGTCCTCACTTCCTACACGTGGTCAGTTGTGTGGTGTTTGTGTGTAGCTGAGGAAGTCTTGGTTGTAGGGTTGATATAAAGTCATTGGTTGGTTACTGACTTTAATACTTAAACTGATACATGTCTAGTAGCTACCAAGCTTGGCGGGTGTCCTGTACGCTCTTGTTTACTTCTCTACTGGCGATTGAGCCACAACACATATAAACGGATGGTACCGTTTTCTATGAACATGACATCCCTCCTTTTCTTTAAAAAGAATGAATACAGGATGTCTACCATGCTTGTAGCACAAAGCAAAGTTATTGACACAAAGTAAGTTATTAACATATCAAGAGATATTGCATACATTTAACATTAATTAAGCACACAAAAAATTTAAACAACTTAATCTTTACCACACAGGATTTCAATGTTAAAAATACATATGCAATGTTAAACAAAAATGAAAGAAACTGTAATACAAAGTTACAAAATATTGAATGAGAGATCTGCATTATTCAAACAATATTAAATTTAATTTAGCATAATAAGTAAATACTTTGCATTACATAGGAACACAATTAATCATCAAATCGTGTAGGCGTTTAACATGACGTTTAGGACGAGAATCCTTAAATACAAGAACATCCCTTGATGAACTGTTTATTGAGTTATAACTCATTTTTTCTTTTTCTTTTGCACGACTTTGCACTTCATCATTTTCTTCACTTGTTGGAATCACTTTGAAATAGGCCATATTACGTGTTATACTATGATCTCTATTACTAGCTGTTACCATAGTTCCTTTTACACTAATCACTTTATATGGTTTTGTATCATACGGCATATCTAGCTTTCCCTCTTTTTTCTTTTTAACTAGAAGTGTCTCCAACCTTTATGAATTGTTCCTTTGCACGTTGATCATGAGCAATTTTCATTTTGCCCTTGGCTAG